>NW_020664598.1:13607138-13664207 GCF_002925995.2 Terrapene triunguis
GCCCCGCTCTTGGGCCGGAGCGCCCCGCCGCGCCACCCCCCTCCAGGCGCCGCCCCAAGCACATGCTTGGTGGGCTGGTGCCTGGAGCCGGCCCTGCCTCCAACCGATAAAAGGCAGGGAGGACTGACTGCCTCTCTGGTTCCATCTCTCCGCTGCATGGTCCAGGTCGGAACCTCTCTATGTCCATAGCTTCAGCCTCATCCCTTAAGATAAGATTTAGCTTTGTAAATAGTTTTAGCATTTTTTACAGTTTAGAGCTTTAGTGTTAGATTAATTTTTGGGTGGACACACACACACCCATACCCCATGCAGGTACTGAACTATGCCTAGGGCTTGAGGCTTCAAACTTTGAGTGTCCTACCTGCTATCCTTCTCGGCCAGTGACGACCATCAACACTGCCTGTACGGCCTTGGGGAAGCTCACATCGCAGCAGCATCTGACCCTTTCCCCAGCCGCACCCGAGAATGGTGGGAACTCCACTTCCAAAAACACCTCATGGAAAAGACCATGAGACCTCAATCGTCCCTAGATTGGGGAACCCCCCTTGTATGTCGGTCTGACTCATCAAGGAGTGAACCTCCTGCTGCTAAGTCCAACTCTGGTGCCAGAGAATCTACCCCCATAGACTCCCTGGCTGGATCTTCTTGGGAACCCAGAAAACTCTTATACTCATGAAACTAAGTCTTCCTTGAAATTCACTTAGAAGAAGTCAGATTTGACTCTCAGCAAGCCCAGCATCTCAGTCCAAGAGGGCTTAGTATATCTTAAGTCCCGAGGCTTGACAAGAAAGTCCATAAACACTGGGCTCCATCAACACTGGAACATGATCCATCGGTACCATCATCCTTGGCACCTGCCAAACTTTGGGATCTGCCAGCACCAACGAAGACCACTCACTGCCTATCTGTGGCACCATCTTTGACGGCACCCTCTCTGGCTCTGATGGTCTAGGCAGAGACAGCCCCTCTCACTCTGGGAAGAACTGGGTCCCATGCCCCTCCACCGGACATCTTTGTACTCCCGGATCTGGAATCCCCTCCATCAGGTCCATTCCTTTCCAGACATGTCATAACACCACCTAAAGAGAAGTCCGCTCGGAGAAGTTTATCACTTGTGCCTTCCTTGAGATACAGCTTCCCTCCAGCAGCATCGGTAGTACCACCTCCAGAACAGGAATCAGCTTTCTCCATATTGGGAGACTCTGATCCACAGCCTTAGTTTTTTTACCCTAGGTATCCACCACTGCCCAAAAGACTTACACCACCTTGGGACCAACCTTTGTGTTTAGCTCAAAGCCACTGGTATCCATGCCATGGGGACCTCCACATCCCCCTTTTGATCCTTTCTAACTGGTCATATTGGGGGCCCTGGAACCAGTACTCCCCTTCAGAGTTGGTCAGGTCTGCTGGGGAGTCACTCCTCCCCTCCCCTCCCCTTGAAGGAGGCACTCAGATCCCCCCTTGATCCTTCTGAAGAGGAAGAACAAAATGCACTGGATCTAGTGGTTTTTCCAGAACCAGCAAGACCTCCATCTTCATCTCTGGACAAAGCGGTAACCCTTATCTCTCCCTCCCCAGTGAGGTCAGGCAGTTCCAGGATCTTCTTTGCAGAGTTGCTAATGAACTTCAGATTCCTCTTGAAGAGATCCACGAATCCAAGCACAAACTCCTGGACATCCTCCACCCGTCTGGATCCTACAAAATAGTGCTCCCCATTAATAAGGCTATAATGGAGCCAGCTAGGGCTGTTTGACACACTCCCGCTACCTGTGCCACCTCCAGGAGAGTAGAAAAACACTATTATGTGCCGGTCAAAGGGGTTGATTCCTCTCTGCCAATTCTTTGGTAGTCCAAGCAGCTTCCAAAAGGGGTAGACAGCAATACCCCCAGTCTACATCTGCAGAGAAAGAGGTAAGTGTTTAGACCTATTGGGGAGAAAGGTCGTCACCTAGCCTCAGGTTCAGGATAGCCACCTATCAGGAACTACTGGCTAAGTATGACTTCCTGAACTACTCCAAGTTGGCGGAGTTCACTTCTGCAACAGGATAGAGTTTGTTTCCAGGCATTGGTAGATGAAGGCAATCTAGTAGCACAGACCGCTCTCCAATCCGCTGTCAATACCACTGGACACCTCCTCTAGAGCCATGGCTCTCACCACTGTTATGCACAGAGAGTCATGGATCCATGCATCAGGGTTCCCTACAGAAGTCCAGAATACTGTGGAGGACCTCCCCTTTGATGAATCATGATTCAGTCAGAGGATGGATGAGTCCCTCGATACCTTAAAGGACTCCAGGGCTACTCTCCGCTCTCTGGGGATATATACACTTGCCCCCAAGAGAAAGTTCCATCGACAATCATTTAGACCTAAACCCATGGCTCAACAATTTTTTCATCAGAAGCCCTATGCACCGCCATGCAAAGGACAGAGGGTTCAAAGGACCCACTTCCCTAGATCTTCTGAAACAGGCTCGGCATCCCAATCTCAACCCCCCAGTGAGGTGTTATTTTTCATGGGTCCTCAAGAGCTGCGAGCTATCACTTTCTCAACACTGGCATGCAATAACAACAGACCAGTGGGCACTGAATGTCATCTGCTCTGGCTATATGATTGAGTTTGCATCTCTACCTCTTCCACAACCCCCTTTCCCTCTCCTCTTTGGGGACCACTCTCATGAGAACATCTTCAAGCAGGAGATGGACTCCGTATTACACCAAGGGGAAATAGAAGATGTCCCTCCTCAATACCAAGGGAGCGGCTTTTACTTGACTTACCTTTCTTATACCCAAAAAGAAGGGCAGATGGAGACCAATTCTTGACCTCCACCACGCAACCACTTCATTCACAAACTTAAGTTTTGTATGGTCACGCAGGCCTCTATAGTACCATCCCTAGAAACGGACATGTGGATTACAGCTCTCAATGTGAAGGACATCTACTTTCATGTCAATATTCATCCCCCTCACAGACGCTTCCTCAGATTCATGGTGGGTTCTGACCATTTTCAGTATAGAGGACTCCCTTTCAGCATAGCGACTGCCCCCAAAATCCTCACCAAAGTGTTTGCAGTAGCAGCAGCTCTCACCAGATGCCTTGGTCTCATTGTCTTCCCCTGTCTCGACCAATGGTCCCCTTGTTGCCAAGTCACGCCCCGAGGCCCATGTGTCAACTCTAATGATGCTACACCTGTATTCCCTGAGGATCAGCATAAATGTCTCAAAAATCTGTTCTCACAGTCACACAGTCTCTGGACTTCATCAGGGCCACCCTGGATTCAGAGCATACTTGTCCACAGACAGGTTTCAGACCATGAACAATATTATAGTTCATATCACAAACAGCCCTTGAGAACCAGTCAGGACATGTCTATTTCTTCTAGGCCATATGACCTCCTGCACTCACATCACTCCATTTGCAAGACTCCATCTTTGTTGCCCTCAAGTATGGCTCGAGTCTGCATACACTCTGAACCACCAGCCCATGAGCTTCATGGTAACAATCCCTGCCATGGTGGTTTCTATGGTGGATGAATCCTTGACAGGTGTGCGTGGGCATCCCTTTTCTCCCCTTCTCAACAGACAGGACCATAACCACAGACATGTCTTTTTGGTTGGGGAGCCCACATGAACAACCACACAATACCAGGTGCCTGGACACCAAGAGTCCAGGATTCACATCAATATTCTGGAGTTACAAGCAGTAGGAAAGACATGCAAGGCTCTTCTTCCATTCACCACGTCCTGATACGGTCAGGCAATGTTACGACCGCCTTCTACATCAACAAACGGGGAGGAGTGATATCTGTCTCCTTGCATGTGGAAGCAATCAGCTTATGGAACTGGTGTGTCTGCACCCAAATCACCCTATCAGCAGCCTTCCTTTCTGGGAAACAACAAATGCTCACAGACTCCCTCAGCAGATATTTTGCCGTCAACCATGAGTGGGAATTCCATGACTCAGTGTTGCACAATATCTTCGATCTATGGGGAACCCCAACCAGCCTCTGTAGTGAACAGAAAATGCATCATATCCTGCTCCAGAAGAACTGTAGGTCACTATTAATATATATGGAGATATACCTATCTCATAGAACTGGAAGGGACCTTGAAAGGTCATTGAGTCCAGCCCCCTGCCTTCACCAGCAGGACCAAGTACTGATTTTTGCCCTAGATCCCTAAATGGCCCCCTCAAGGATTGAGCTCACAACCGTGGGTTTAGCAGGCCAATGTTCAAACCACTGAGCTATCCCTCCCCTCAACGTTATGCTCCACTTTTTCCTTGGTTAAATCAACTGAACTATGCATTCCCTCCACTACTACTCCTGCCACGAGTTCTACGCAAAATCCAGCAGCACAAGGCACCGGTTATCCTGATCACCCCCGCTGGCTCAAATAATTTTGGTTCCCAACTCTCCTGTGCATGTCATTCCAAGTACTGATCATCTTCCCAGTGCTTCCAAGCTCCTGACCCAGTGGATCAGCAAGATCAAGCACCCAAAACCGCATTCATTTCACCTCGGGGTTGTTTTTTGGATGGGCATGGTCCTTAGAACACTTGTGTGCTGCAGCCGTACAAGACACATTTTCCAGTAGTAGGAAAGATTCCACTAGACACTGTTACCTGGCTAAATGGAAATGTTTTTCTTCTTGGGCACATCAAAAGGATGCTTTTCCAGAAAATACAGATATCCCTCTCATTGTAGACTGTATCCTTTCTCTAAACACATCAGGCCTATCCATCAGCTCCTTATGACTCCACCTGGCAGCAATCAGTGCGTACCATCCTCCTTCTCAGGAGTACTCGGTTTTTGCTCACCCGCTGACCACCAGATTTTAAAAGGGCCTAATCAGAACCTTCCCGTCTATTCACAAGCCTACCCCTCAGTGGGACTTGAACCTTGTTTTCTCTGCACTCATAAGGTCACCCTTTCAACCCCTAGCTTCCTGCTCAATATCCCTTCTCTCTATGAAGGTCAGATTCCTTGTAGCCATCACCTCAGCCAGAAGGGTTTGCGACGTAGATCTATAAAAAATAGGTTTCTTTATGTTCACACCCCAAATTCATCCTCAAGTTTCTTTCAGAATTTCCTTTGAACCAATCGATCCAATTGTCTGTTTTCTTCCTTAAACGACACGCCTCTTCAGAGGAACAGAGACTTCAGGCCCTCAGTGTCCAGTGAGGCTTGTCCTTTTACCTGCACAGAACAAGACCAGTGGAGAAGTCCCTGAGGCTATTCGTCACTATAACAGAAAGAATCAGGGGACATGCCCTCTCCACCCAGAGGATCTCCAAGTGGATCTCTGTCTGCATTCTACTCTGCGATCAACTGTCAAACCTTCCCCCTCCTCATGGGGTAAGAGCTCATTCCATGAGAGCACAATCAGCGACTATGGCATGGCTTCAGGTCCCTCCTTGGTAGCTGTAAAGCAGCCACGTGGGGCTCTGTCCACACCTTTACGAGACAACATGCCCTAGTCCAGGACTCCTCTGCTGATGTCTCCTTTGGAACAGCTGTCCATCGCTCATCCCTACTGTCTACCTCATTGCCCCCTCCTCCTACTTAGGAACTGCTTGTTAATTACTCATGGTGGACTACAATAGGGACCATCACTCAAAGAAGAAAAGGAGGTTACTCACCTGTAGCTGCAGGTTCTTTGAGAGGCTTGGTCCCTATCTGTATTCCACTATCCACCCTCCTTCCCCTCTGCTCTGGATCTTCTCTGATTAGTGGTGGAAAGGGAACTGGAGAGGCGATCGGTCCACCCCGCCCTTCATCCCCTCAGTCAGAAGCACAAGGTGAGCCAGTATGCATGCTGGACCAACACACTACTTTCAAATTCTCCGACTCTGGACACATGGCGCACATATGTAACCCACAGTGGAATACAGATAGGGACCACACATCTTATATCTATACAAACATATATACATATAGTTAGCTATATATATTGATATCTATATATGAAATGGGCCAGAGCTACAATGTTCAGAATCTGATGTGAAGTTCTCCAAAGTTCAAGGGTATTTGGTTCCAGGCTTGTGGTTTGAGCTTATCTTTCAAATATATGTAACATTAAACACACATGTAAACGCTTAAGGAGCAAGATGACATGACTGTGCAACACTCAGTACTTCTGACGACAAGAATCACCCACAGTTTCTGTGTACACAGAAGAGACTATTTCACTGATAAGAGCAAACTTGTTTTGATGACTCGGGTGAGCAGACAGAGAAAGAAAGAGTGACATTTCAGTTACATCAGCATTTTTTAAAAATTAAGAAAGTAGAAAGAAAGGGGCAGAAGAAAGAAACAAAAGCCCCTCAGAAGCACGGTGGTGTTAATCTAACCTTCAGCATGATGAAAACTCCACAGGCAGGTGAGCAGAATTATTGATGTTTGAAGTAATTACTTCAGCAGGCACCGCTATCAAAATTCATAGTGATTGATTTCCCACTAGTCAGCTTATCTCTCCCAGGACAAGTACCCTGGAAAGCAGCTTATAACCCCTTCCTAATAAGCTCTGGCACGTCACTGGAGAAAATGGCATCAGGCTCTTTTTGTTTTGCGTTCATTGCTGTTAAAGTTTGAATCATTTAGAATTTTGAAGCATACTGCACTCTCTTGTTTTCTCCTTGAGATGATCTGGCAATGGAGCCCTCCGCTCCCTTCCCTAGCGCCCCATCACCATCCTCTCTAGTACGCTGTTAACCAAATGAGACTTTCAGGCAATTTCTTTCGATAACACCAGGGAAAAGCCAGATTTAAACACATGCAGCCAACAACTTTATTTTTTAAATATTTAATGTTATATCAAAGCGGACTGGGAGCTTCTTAAATCCAGGCACCGAGGTTTAATAGCCAGGTGTGTAACTATGGGCTTTATTGATGATTTCTGTGCTGCATGGGCATCCATGCAGCACTGACTTAAACCCCCAAAATCCTGTCCCAGCAAACAGCTGGCTCAGCATAAAATCATCAACGGTTGTTCCAAAATACCACTCAGGTGTCTAGAAGAGATGACCCAGGCCATAACAGTTAACTGGAGCAGTGAAGAATGGCAACATTGTGATGAGAATACAATTTAACGCTTTTCATGCTCCAGGTATCCCAAAGCAATGAGTTAGTGTCACATGGTGCTGCAGCAACTGATCAGGCAAACACAACATCCATCCCATGTGTGCTGAGAAGCAGCTCTCATGCAGCCTTTGGACATCAGAACCTGCTTTACTGAGAGAGGATATCGACCCTGGGCTCTAGGGTTAATCTCTTACCCTCCTGCCCAGGGCTGTTTTTATAAAGAGACATGGAGTTAAGAGAGATGGAACTTCAAGCAAACTTGACTTTCCTATAGAACGTCGATGAATCCCCCTTTCCCTCTCCTCTACCTCCCATCTGGAGCTGTTCCCTGCTCCTGCACCACCACCATCCCTTGTAGGCGTCTCCCCCACTTTAGCTTCTATTTGTTAAAGCTTTCCTGGCTCCATCCTAAAGTCTGTGAGCTGCCCAGCACCCCCCTGGGTTGTGCTGTCCCATTGCACAGAGCAGAGGCGGCCTGTTTTGTGAAGCTGTGTGACATTTGCTGATGGTGAGAAAAAGTTGATTCTCCCCCTACCCAGGGTCCCAAACAGCTGCTCTGCTCTGCCTCCTCCTCCATGGGGGCTGCAGGCTACCTGCCAGTGCCCCCGGAACTAGCAGAAGCAGAGAGAACATCTGCAGAGAGGCCACTTAATTACCTGGAACGCAGCACCACAGCATCTTGGAGGAGGAACTGCTGCTGTCTGCCCACAGTCCAGCTGAATGCATAAGATTATAGCTGGGATTCAGGCACATACAACCGAGCTGCCAAATGTCTGAGTGTCACACCTGATGAGTGATGCTTGTCAGCTTTGATAGACTCAGCCCTCAAAATTCAGATGTGGATGTGGGTTTCTGACACTCCAAACTTCAGAGGTTTGGGTTCTGTCCCTTGTAAAGATGAGGTCATTTGTGAAATCCAGATGTCCTCAAAGTCTAGGAATACTCAGCACTGGGGTTTTAGTTTGGGTTTGGGCCCATCTCTGTTATTGTAGCACATACAGAGGTTCATGAGAGATTTGCAAGTTTCCTGCAATACTGAAGCACATGGGATAGTGAGCCGAGGACAAAGTGGGAACAGACAGGGCTCCAAACCACCTGGCTTTTCATCCATTTTTGTCAAGAGGCACATCATCTGAAAGTGTTTTCCCTTTCATTTCAGCTTGTTTCTCTTGTGTGGAAAGCTGGAGTGCTCTCTTGTACAGATACAGTCACTCCACTCTGCCATCTGGCACAAGTGCATGGGAGGCGAATTGTACCGTTCAGCAGGAACCAAAAAGATAATTTGCCGGAACGGTTTCATGAAAAGAGAAAGAGAGAGAAAACAGGGGAGGGGGGAAGCCATTTTCTATAAATGGCAGGAAATCTGCAGAACAAGAGCACTTATTATGGGAAAGGTGAGCTTATGTTTGACAAACTCAGGTGTGACAGGCTGCTTGTGAGCAGTGCCTGGGGGAGATGGAGATAGAAGGAAAAGCAGAGGGATTACTGGGAGGGATGAGCCAACCAGTTTATACAAATAAGAGCTGATCTGAACCTTCACAAAGAATTAAAATTAGATCTTTTTGAGGTTTGAAACTATTTGGTCAAGTTTTCTCCTTCTTTATTTGTCCATTTTCACACACCTCTGTGCTTCCTGACCTTCTGGGTGTGACACAGATACCCTTTATGTGGGTATCTGTGGGCGTGTGGATTTCCTTGTAGATGTCTCTGGCTCAGATTCTTGGCTCCGCTCCATGCCCTTTGCACTGCTCAGGTGGTGCATCAGGAGTGGAAACCTCCCTCCAGTCTCTAGCTAGCAATACTCTAAGTGTGGGGCAGTTCTCAGCCGGTGGATAGCTTGCACAGCCAGCTCTGACACCTCTCTTCCCACACAGCCCCTGGTGCAGGGGGCATGTTGGGTGCAGAGGGGCAGGTGGAAGGAGTGGCCAGAAAGCAATGTGTTCTGGCAACCCCATATGCTCTGGTATATAATCCCTAAGGGTCCGTAGTCAGCTGGCATAAGTTAGAGCAGCCCCCAAACTGTTATTACCTGTGCAAGAATCAAGGGGCAGGGAGATATTTAGGGGGTCACCATCAGGGAACTGACAGGCACCCTATACTCTTGCACCTAACAGAAGCTGGAGGCAGCAGAGAATCAGGCCCTCTCTGTGTGCATCTTTATGCTCGTGGATTTCTTTGCTTGTATCTCTTTAAGCCTGGGTGACTTTGGGGATATGTGCAGCCACACAGAACGCAGCTCTGCTATGGGCCCCACACCACAGTCTGCCAGCCAGTGTGCCAACCCCAGTTCCACATCCATCTCCTGTCAGTCTCCAGTGCAGTGGGCCACAGCAGAGAATGAATTCCCAGTGGCCCTCCCTGAGTGGCAAGCTGGGCTTCAGTTCCAGTGCCTGGTTCCCTACTCCAGGCAGAGTGATCATCAGAGCCCACAGAGACTCACAAAGATGAGGGAGCAGGTGGTCACAACAAGGCAAGTGGGTTATATTAAGGGAGGAACTGACTGAGGGTTATTTCTTAGGTGCACACAGATGGAGGAACCTGGTCTTAGGTAAAGAGAAATCCAGATGAGGCCCCAAATGTGTTACTTTGCATGAGCTTCTGAAGAACTCCATCTATGTGTCTCTCTGCATGTCTGTCTGTCTGTCTGTCTGAGCTCTCGCTGATTTTTGCATGGTTGGCAAACCAAGCACAGAATGCAGACCGGATGGTTTCCCTTTGGGGTTTGCAGCCTCACTTTGTCTGTAATTGTTTCTGACGTTTCACCTGTCACATTGCAAGCTTCTTCCGGGGAGGTGGGGGGATAAAACGTTTGGGTTCCAGAATGTGGAGCTGGCACGCTGTGTTCCCTGTCGACAAGAGATCAAATATGTCAGGACTCAGGAGGAAAGTCAAAAATAAAAGGTGGGAAAAGAGCAAAAAAAAGGGGCGGGGGAGGAGAGAAAGAAATAGGAACAATTGCCTGGAGACAGGTGGACAGATGCCTAGCAAACCAGATAGACAGACGGCTGTGGCAGAAAGACAGCATGCTCCTTGCTGTTCTCAGGCTGTAATTAGCAGCTATTTAGGCAGTAAGCCCTAGCAAACCCGTTATTATCAATACTTAATGACTCTGAGGTGAAGCCCAAAGCGATTAATGCCCTTTGAGCACTGGGGGCTAACGACAATGAGCACTGATTTTGAGAGACTGCGTGTGTATTAGTTTTTTTTCATTAAATAAAAAAAGGGAGGGAGCCTATGGTGAGCAGAGCAGCTATGGACTACACAGAGCGAGATTCTGGGGGCTGGGAGCAACTGCGGATGATGTTGTCTCTGCTTGCATACCCCTTTTCTTTCAGGGGAGAGGTCGCTGTCTGAATTGATAGTGTCCCCCTTTGGAGAAATCCAAAATACTCACCTCTAAGCTCCCAGAAGGCAGTGGGGGCTGCACCTCACTCTTTTCTACTGAGTATCAGATGGGTAGCTGTGTTAGTCTAGATCTGTAAAAGCAGCAAAGAGTCCTGTGGCACCTTATAGACTAACAGACGTATTGGAGCATGAGCTTTCGTGGGTGAATACCCACTTCGTTGGATGCGTCATGCTCCAATACGTCTGTTAGTCCATAAGGTGCCACAGGACTCTTTGCTACTGAGGTACTTAGAGGGCATTACAGTAGCATCTGAGCACCTTACAAATGTTTATGAATTTATCCTCATCACAGCCCCGTGAAATAGGGGAGCTTGATTAGTCCTATTGTCCAGAGGGAGAACTGATGTACAGAGAGAATAAGTGCTTTGTCTGAGGTCACACAGGGATTGAACTCAGATCTCTGGAGTGCAGTGCCTTAACCTGCAGACCCTCCTGAACCCATCCCTCCAGGTGGCATTTGGAAGGGCATTGAAAGGGTCTGAGGAAGCCGCTCAGAAGCTGAGAGAAGTTGGGGGAATGGTGGGAAGAAAAAAAAAAAAAGTATCCTTGTCCCAAAGGAATCCTTTGAAAGAAAAAAAAAAAAAAGAAAGAAAACCTGCCTTTTTATCCCACTGCATAGACTGTCCTCCTCATAGGCACATCCCTGCCCCCGGTCTCTGCACAAACATATCTACATCCACACATGTGCAGTCACCGCATGCACATACACCTCTATCTGTGTCTCGTGAGCCAAATTCCCTGCTGCTGCGAATTGCTATACCTCCTTTGAAGACAATGGAGCCCTGCTGATATATACCAGCTGAGGATCTGGCCAGTGGTTTCTGAAATCTGTGTGTAGCTGCAGACAGCATCAAAAGCCTTATTTAGTAACCAAATGACATCCACCGTCCTGGTGTGCACAGTGCTTTATTAGCTAGTGGTAGGCACTCCCAAGCCAGAAAACTTAAGACAATTTCCAGTCCCATGCCCCAGGCTAGTAGGAGATGCTGCTTCTGCTACTCCGCTTCTCAGGGAAAGATTGCCTCATGTTGCTCAACAAAAATTCCTCCAGCCATCCAGGCCTGCTTGGCTGGGAGAACAGTGGCTGTGACATGGGTGACGGAGGTGAGGGTAGGAGTTCTTTCCCAAATGGGGACACTGCTCCCTAGAGGTCGGGGGGGTTGGGGCTAACGATAAGGTATACGAATCTATATAGAAAGTTAAAAGCAAAGTTTGATGTTTCTAACTGGCCCTTTCAGGCAAGCTGTTGGAATTATTAATATTAGTATTGGAGACCACCAGACACTAATGTAACCATAAAGTCTTTTTTTAAGCCCAAAGGGCAAATGGTATTTTATACAATTTCTCTAAACATGCCTAACAGCCTAAACATAAGCAGTCACCATTCTCACTACACTAACAAAGTATTCCTAAGCATGTGATCAATACACCTACAAATAGGCCAGACCTAGGAAAACCATCTCAGCTTGGCATGCTCCAGCATGTTCAGGTTGGGTCTGACATAGACCCTTCAGACTCATGGCTCTCTTTATACCCTTCTGCTAATTTCAGCTAGTTTTAGCAAAAACCCAGTTTGAAGCAGTTTATTCTTGCTACTTTCCTTTCTCCATGGCCTTCCTTTCTGATCTCTTGCCCTGTCCTTGCTTACCAGCAGAACAATGGGAAGGTTTGGGCTTGTTTCTTTTAAGGCAGTTTTCCTTTGTCTTGTTACTGCAGCTTTTCACTTTGTCCGTTTACTTTTGGAACCATACATTTTTTCCCACACTACAAGTAATAAGTAATATATTAGTCTCACGGCGTTCTTCTACTTGCTGTTTGGGGCCTTTTCCTTACTAGCCACAAACCATTAAAACAAATATATTATGTTCTTAACCAAAGTTAAGTTAACTTTAATTCTTTTAATTTCATAACTACACACACCATAGAACCTACCAGGGCAAAGTCAGGAAGTAGGGCTTGTGAGTTGCCCCTGAGCTAAGAAGACCACTCTGACATTGAGCGGGAAGGTGTTTTGAAGATGCTGTGGATATGAAATGGCTGCTTCCCAGGGCCCTATCCTGTCAGAGACCCTCACCCAAGCACTTTTATTTTGTTCTCAACCAGAGAACACCTCCACCTTTATTTGGTGTAGTTTCATATAAACTGCACCCCAAAGACTTTACGAAGTTACATGACTGAGTCAGCAATTGATAATAACAGGCAGGGGAGAGAGAAACAAGGCAAGGGAGCAAAGCTATGTTTTTAGCTGAGATCTGAATAGAGAGGGGCTGCTGCAGATGGCAGGAACTGCAGAGGAGAAGGCCTTTGCATCAGTTGTAGTGATGAGGTTGTAAGAAGAGATGAGTGGGAAAGGGAACAGAGAGAGACCAGGGGCCCAATTCTTAACTCACTGAAGTCTAGAGTTGCGCTTATGTGAATGACATCAGAATTAGAACTGTAAGATAAGTTAGGTCAAACAAACAGTTACAAAAAGGAGCCAAATTCTGCTCTGAATTATATGGAGACAACCCATCTACTTCACTGGGAGTTGCACCTGTGTAACTGACAGAATTTGGGCCAAGGAGGTCGATTATGAACTAGAGAAGCCCTTACTAGACCCTAGAGCTGTGAGTAAAATGTGTGACTATCGCATTTCCAGCAGATGTTTTGCTAAACTGGGTGAGTAGAACTTGGTAGGGGAGGAGATGGAGGGAGGTACCCACTGTTCAGAAATCAGGTTGAATAAAGTTAAGTATTTGGGCTCCGTGACCCACTTTGTGCTATTTCCCTCACCCTGCAGCTTCCGCATGGCCTAAAAAGAAACATTCAGTGAAGCTTTAAAACTGACTAAATTGATGCCATTGAGATTTTTTTTTTTTTTTGGGGGCTGTGCACATTAGTATAAAACTACCAAGCTGTGGCATATTAAACATAGTGCCTTGTGCCATGGGCTAGAACCAGAGCTGTGTTCTCTATTTCATGCAGTGACTTTCAAAATCCCTTTGGCCTTATGCTCCACAAACCATGGAGATGCTTGAAAACCAATTGTTTTTCCTTACTGATTTTGTCCTTTTTTTCATTAGGTGTATTGCTTTCCTCTGTGTATTCTGAATGGAGTTTGACATTTACGGGGCTCTGATTGTTTATTTCCTGTTTTTGCACCAGTCCCAGTGATGATGTCAGTACATCTGACTGTGATTTATTAGGTCCATGCTGTTGCTGAACAGAGGTTTTATATTAGTCCAACCTTAAATGTGGTATTGCATTGCACAATTGGTGCATATGGGTGTATTCCAGCTCCATCAGACACAACCAGCTTAGGCCACTGATAGGGATACCAAACGAGACAAACCACGGGCCTTTTCTGTTATCACAGTTCTTATATTCTTTAAGTTGTGTTTTCAATTCCACAGTGAAAGAGATCATTTTAAAGAAAATACGTGCTTAGGAAGCAGGAGGTGCTGACACCCGCCAGTCTGAACTAGCTGTCAGAGATGATACTACTCCTTGACAGGAGACTTGTGTGAAATGTTTGTAACTGGAATGGCCTGGAGGTATCCCCACCAGATTGCCCACCGTAACGTTGGAACAACCAAAGCTCAGGCTGCCCTTGAAGAATCCATCCCAGGTTTATGCTGAGCCTGCTGCATGATGGGACAAGGCTTTGGAAGTTTAGTGAGTGCTGTGGAGATGCTCCTGGAGTGCAAGCAATGATTAATGAAGTTCATAGATACCTTTACATGTCTCACTAACAAGTTTCAGTGTCTTGATTTAAAGAGCTTTCAGTATTCTGGGCCATAACCCACAGTCACACAGAACTCCCCTGCTTTGAAGCTTCATCATGAGCTCCAAACTCATCCTAGTTATGCTGAAAGGTTTGCTAACTTTGGGAGCAAACATGGACCCAGTTTGGAGCAATGGCTGATTGATCCTTTTGCACTAAAGCGATGTGAAACTTGTTTTATATGTCTCCTCCCCTCCCGCTCCCCCACCCACCCTCCACACAAAAGAAAGAAAGAAAAAGAAAGAAAGAAAGAAAAAAGCAACCAAGCAAGAAAAAGCCTTGATTTGAGTAAGCTGAATTTTTTAGGTTTATTTGATATCCAAATTTAAAACGAAAATAAGGAGGTATGAACCCCATACAAAATTAGGCTGGAAAAAATATGGAATCACTGAGAAATGAAACCACCATTTCCTACATCTGTTTGCCGCTTCCTTTCATAGGTTTTTTTTTTTTTTTTTAAGAAGAAACTTGAGAAAATGTACCTGTTTGGTGAGGTGGTGATTTTAATTGTTGACTGTACTAACTGGCTGGCCTCTGTGAATTCTCTCTCTGGTCTACCCCACTGCAGTTTTATTCAGAAGAAGAGAATGAAAGCTCTCAACAGAATCACTTCAAGACACCCTCTCCGTCCTTCCCTCCACTCCTCTCCTCTCGCTCTTTGTGCTGCATGTTCCCGTTTTGCAAAGTAATTTCATGGCTCGTGCACTTAAGATTCCATCAGAAAGCTGAGTCTTTGATCAGGCTGGCAGACGCCCTGCTGGGATTTCATTGGCAAATCACAATTCCCTTAATTAACACAATGTGGCTTTATATCACTAAACGGATTCAAACTGGGTCCCTGCGCTTTTTACCTCCAGATTTACCTAGCTTGGGGATTCTTGTCTCCCGACAAGTCCAGAGAAACAGAAAACATTGAAAGGCAGTAGCTCCGGTCCCCTCCCCATCTAATCCTGCTGCTGTTGATCCTCTCACCACCATCTCAGCAGTAGGGAATTGTATCTCTCCCATAGGTTTACTTGCACATTAGTACAAATCAGTAGGAACTGCAATGACAGGGATTTGCTCTGTTTCTTCCCAGTGCTCGGTAGAGGGGAATGGGTGATAAAAGGGGAGTAATAATTGTAGCGATAATCCCTTTGCTGTGTTTTTCGGAAGCTCTGCTCAAAGTGAAAGGCAAGTAGGTGTTGAAATCCAGGGTAGATTCTTTTCCTCCTTATGCCATGTAATTACACCACCCCTCAGATATTCTTCTATATGTCTAGCAGCTAAGGCACAAAAAAAGCGTAACAGTGCTCAGCTAGGGCAGTCACAGACCAGCTCTGGGTTGGAATTTGGTTACATTCCTGGTGCGCTGAGCTAGCCTGTTGTATTATCCATGGCAGAGTGAACAGCTCTGTAGAAACAAAATATATAAGTGAGTACCTATTGTGGGGCTTGGTTCCCATTCTGCTAACGAGAGAACATTTGGCGTTGGTTTCGAGGGGGGGATGGGGATGGGGAGTTGAAGACGGTGCACTTTCTTCAGAATCACCCACATTTTCACCTCTTCCCTCTTTACTTCCCCATTACCCCTTGAACCTGCACCAGAGACCATCTCGATGGAGATGTAGCTTCCTTAGAACCATGCTAATGATGTTGAGACTGGCCAGAGAGGTCATTAGGAGGCAACACGAGCCTCCTACCCCACTACCGAGAGCTACCAATTGCCTCCATAGTGCTGCCTGCCCACGAAGGAAGACTATGCTCCAGAGATAACACGTCTAAGTATCAGCCATGCTGGCACAGATTAATTTGCTATAAACTGTTTCAAACTGTTTGCAGAGTTCAGATTTATTATCTGCTGTAGATGGGGGTGGAAGAAGGAGAGGCTTAAAAACTCGCCGATTGCTTGACAAAACTAAGTAAGTATTTGCAGCTAGATCACCTCACTATCTGCAGTATTCAAGGTATTTCCTCTGTTCAATATAGTGAGGTACAAGGCCAAACTACAAATACTGATGGCACCAAATCTGCTATCTCTGATCAAACTTGGTAAGGGCAATCATTCTATACGGGAAGGTTCTTCCCAGAGAAAAATCAGCCCCTTGCCACCCCCCTCCCTGCGTGATGAGTGCTTCACAAAATGACCCCCTTGCGTATCATCCCCAAACTTACCACAATTACTTTTTGACTACAGAATTAATTTTCCGTAGTCTAAATAAATCTGATAATTAGTTTGAGTTAAAAATTAATTTAAAATAGATCCTTCGAGAAATTTAGCATCTGTCAGTCTTTTTCTTGTCTCAAATTATCTTAACAATGGAATAACGCAGATGCTTCAAAATTCCCATATAGTTTAAATTAATTGAAATCTTGCACATAAGGCTATATATGAAGACATTAAGTTGTAATTAATGAAAGTTATTAATGATCATTGTATCTAATTGCTGTGGTTATATAGGCTTCTGACAGGCTCAGGTCTACAGCTCAGATAACTCTTGGGTGGTGCTATTGTGACATCACAAGTAACTCAATCAATTACTATCCTTCCTCTGTAGTTAATTTGCATGCAACAATTCTACAGGTTGCAATGACTCAGTGGCATTAGGGATACTGGACACCATGTATCAGGAGTTTTCATTGATAGATTACTGATCCCAGCCATCTGTGCTCTTTGAGCTGGTAATGTTGTCTTGGCTCACTGTGCATTGAGGCACTGCTGGGGAACTGAGGCAGGATGGAGGGGCAGCCCTTAAATCACAGAGATATTTGGACTGAGGGTCTGGGCTGAACCCATGCACCCCTTCACATGTTGCTGGTCTCGCTAATCTAGCCCTCTAAACCCACAAGTCAATTGCAACTTAAGGACCAGATTCACCAGTATGCTTTGGCTGCCTTGCAGTGATATAAAACGGCTGTAAACCCAGCATACCTGGC
Source organism: Terrapene triunguis (assembly GCF_002925995.2). NCBI lineage: Eukaryota > Metazoa > Chordata > Testudines > Emydidae > Terrapene > Terrapene triunguis. Next base: position 13,624,302 of record NW_020664598.1, read on the forward strand.
TGGTGCACTCTGGCTGCTTTTTGTTGCTGCTTTCAGGTACTGCTGAATCTGCCCTGAAAAGTTAGAATGAAAAAGAATGATTTAAAGTTGTTATTACATACCCGAGCATTAGAAATGTCACATGGTAGCATTCTTCTTGAGTGCCTTGTGAGTATTCATGTGTGACAAAAATACCTAGGTTAAGATGGAGTGAAAGTTGAGAGTATATATCAGTAATTTACGGGTAAAAAACCTTTGAGGGATGTTGTAATTATCCCAGAACTAAGCATTAGAAATTGACAGTTAAGATTACACTTAAAGGAAATCCACATATGTTTTACGTTAAGACATGCACAGTTAAGGCTCCCAGACAACCTTAACTTAGCCCTGTACTGATGCCACAAAACGGGGCGGGGGGGCAGCATGTGGTTTTAAAAATAATATTAATCTACTCTGAGACCACAAACATTGGTATGGTTATTGCATGCCATCAGCAGCAACCATAAGGTCTGAACATTAGTAGCATTAGGCTTCCCTAATTCCTTCTCTTGGCCATGTATGAGATCTGATCTCTGACTACAAATCCTCAGAGGGATGAGATCTTACAAGTGACCAGGAAGATGTCGATATGTATGTGCTGTACCGAGAGAGCATGAGAGAGAAGGTAGAGGGGAGGGACATTATGGGGCATAGGAAGCAGGATAGAGAAGAGAAGGGTAAGTATGAAGGAGAAGGGTAGGGTGATGGAAATAATAAAGAGGGCGAGGATGGAAGAGAGAGAAAGCGGAAAAGCGGAGGGCCAAGAAGGGGAGATATGCGGGAGACAAGATGAGGAACGGGAAGGAGGGGCGAGAGTGAGAAGGAGAGAGGGGGGAAGGGTTGTAGACCCTGTCCCAGTCGTGTACATTTTCTTCTATAAGATGTGTGGCCTGCTCTCTATCTAGATGGACATGAGTTAAAAACGGAGAATGAGCCCACTGGGCTCTGCTATAGTGACTCCCTTCTTGTGGTCACCAAGTGTTTGGCAAGATAAACTATTTTAATGGGCACATTACTGCCCATCTGCTCCCCTGCTAACGAGCAAGGCAGGAAGATAAATCATTACTGTATCCTCATAGAGTACAGCAGAGGTGAGTGAATTCCAGCCCCTGTATATATTTGCTTTCCCACGACAGGGTGTGTGCTGGAGATTTTTCTCACATCTCACACACACCATCAAGGAGGTTAACGGCTCTTCCCCAATCAAACTATGTTTGCCTCCATTTACCATCAGGGCATTTACAGTACCTCTCTCCTGCTCCCCACGAGCTGAGGCAATTGTTTTGATATGCAGCGGGAATGGGCCCGACTGCAATCTTTTCATTCCCTCTTGCTATTTCCTACTGCCTGGTGAGATCAAACAGGTTAACGGAATTGGGGATCTCCTAACCACGGGGCAAGGAAATGTACCAGAGTGTTAGCAATACACAAAGGACATTTCCTTCCCCTTTCTCCTCCCCCTTCTAAATATACCCTTCACAGCTTCAGTCAGTACGGCGGACCAGGAGGGACCCAGTGAAATGCTAGGAACTAAATGAAAAACCCAATAAAGCTGAATTGAAATGCTTCATAAAAAGAGAAAAAAATCTTACAAGGATTTTTAGGGTCTCGTATTAATGGAATAACTCCTGGGTAGGCATAAAACGTAATTAGAAGTCATTTTAGAAATCAAATATTTGAAAATCAGTTCTTCTTCATGAACTTGCCAAAGCCCTATCAATGGCTGGAAGGGAAACATCACCACTCTGTTACCGCTCAGGTACTGCTGGGCTGGGCGCAGAATAAATATCTACAAAGAGAACTAGAGGGGTAGGCAGACAGATCAGTAGGTAATGCCACAAACGCCTGCAATGAAGCATTGTGTTGCACTGCTGTTTTTGTGGTCGCACTGTGGAAAGACTGAGGGCAAGAGCCTCTTGTGTAGTGTGGTCATTTTGTGCCAAAAACCTGCGTTGTCTGGCCATAAAGCTGGTTTAACCAACCCAGAAGGCTCACCTCACTGTAAGGGTGATCTTCCAGTGAAGTAGAGCCAACACAGGAGCTCTTATTCTTCTCACTCTCCCCGCTGCCTTCATAATAGGGGGGAGAAGGTATGACTGAAGAAAGGGGGCATGGTCAGAACATCCCAATGCTATCCCAGTGCTGGTCTTTAGCTCATTTTGGCCATTGCAGTTTGGTGCAAGTTAGAGTAGACCTGGGCTGCTCTAACACAGTGCAAGGGGGATGACCTTTAGATAGCAACAGTAGGACATAGAAGAATGTAAAGGAGAACTTTGTTACCTTTGTACACCACTCCCAACTTGTGTTCTATGCACTCTGGCCACATCTAACAATCTGCATCAGAAGCTTGGACTCAAGTCTTTGAAGTAAGGAAGTGAAGGAAGAAATGTGATCTGGTGAACTTTGTGACTTCTGAGTTCACCTAGTGTGCCATTCCCCTCCACCACTAACAATCACCTTAGGTGCTGCTGTCATAAGATCGTATGACCTGCTCCACAGCTATATCTGTATCTCCAGACTGTTAAACTAATTAACACTTTGTTGCAGGGCACAAAAATCAATCATGCATTATAGTCATAGTGGTTACTGACCATTTAACTATCTGGCCATTCCCATACAGTAGTGAGTAATTACACATTAAATAGCATATCAGAGGAGTTACTCCAGATTTACACTGGTGTGACTGCTATTCGCGTAGCTGAATTTGACGTATCGCAGCTGACTTACCCCGCTGTAGGGACGGTGGCAAAATCGACCTCTGCGGCTTCCTGTCGACGGCGCTTACTCCCACCTTCGCTGGTGGAGTAAGAGTGTCGATTCGGGGATCGATTGTCGCGTCCCAACGGGACGCGATAAATCGATCCCCGAGAGGTCGATTTCTACCCGCCGATTCAGGCAGGTAGTGTAGACCTAGCCTGATGAGAAAGGAATCTGACCCCTTGAATAACAGGATAACTTCTTTCCTCTCAGGAAAACTAAAGGGCATGTTGCATGGTAGGTTATTCTAGAATCATTGAGTGTGACTGTGAAGTATACGTGCTGTACAGGATGTTTACTAGGGTTGTGCACAAATACCAAATGGTGTGAACATCATACATGCATAAATTAATGTCACATTCAGGTTCAGCAACATTTATATCTGTCTACTTTTTTGCCATTTCTTCCATGCTTTAGAACTCTGGCAAGTCCTGAATTCTGATTGATTGATGAGGTGCTGAGTGTAATGTATTGATTTTCTAGATAGCACCTTTTGTGCTAAGATCACAGTACACTCTACAAACTTTAGAGACTGCATAGGATCTTCAGTTTCTGGGGTGGATAATAGACAGCAGCAACAGTAAACAAGAATTCAGGACAGAAAGTGAAGAACACAGTGTGCAAATGAAGATAAATGGGAGATTTTTTTTAGTTAGACAGAATGTTACCTGAAGTGGAATTTGGCCAGGACAAAAGTGCTAACGTGTTCTCCCATGAACTTGTAGAAAGTGTAATAGGATCTTTAATATCTCTTTTATTTCTTATCCAAAAATCAGCACCTTCACAATTTTAATGTCTCACAACACCATAATGGGCCATTGGATCAGCACTGACTCAAAAGGGCAGAGTGCTACCTACTGATTCGTCAATAACACTTCCTGCAGCACCCTGCAGTGTACTTAAAGGATTGTGTAACTGGGTGGCAGGTTCCAGAAGCCTGTGTAAAGATGCAGGCCTTTCATTGGCGTATCCTGTTAACAGGAGTTACAAAGCTGCTGAAAAAAAATTTGCTAATTGAGTATCATTTTTCAGGCGCTATCCCACTGTTGTACTAGCCCTCAGATGAGCTTTTCCTGCGATAGCAATGGTGGCAGCACTAAAGACAGGGCTCCCGTGTTTTACCACTGTGTCATCTAAATTCGCTGACAGCAAAGTGGTGACGATGCCTGCTGACACTAGCCTTCCAACTATGGGTGGATGATTGACGGAAAGGCTGGCAGCCTGGTAAATGCGGAGGACAGTGCAGTCATACAGAGAGAAACGGATTGCTCGGTAAGCTGGGCCTGTTCGAACAAAATGTGTTTTAATACAGCCCCACGCAAAGTTATCCATCTAGGAACAAGGAATGCAAGCCATCCTACGGAATGGGGGACTGGAAAGCAGTGACTCCGAAAAGGATTTAGGGGTCACAGTGCACAGACAACTGAACGTGAGCTCCCAGTGCAATGCTGTGGCAAAAAAGGCTCATGTGATCCTTGGATCTATAAAGAAGAGAGGAGGAAGTAGGAGTAGAGAGGTGATTTTATCTCTGCATACAGCAATGATGAGACCTGTACTGGAATGCTGTGTCTAGTTCTGCCATCCATATTTTCAAAGGGATATTGAAACATTGGAGAGGATGCAGAAAGGAGTCACAAAAATGATTTGTAGGCTGGAGATAATGCTTCACAGTGAGAGACTTGAAGCTTGTTGATGCAGGGAAATAGCCCAGAATAGCGGTTGTGGTTCAGTTCAATCCACTTTAGAAGTGGTCCATGCTAAAGTGGAAAAAGGCACATTTAGTGCAGAGTGAGAGTGTCCACACAAGGAGCTAGTGCAGAGTAGCTATTACACTGTAAATTCATACCCTAGCTTATCTCTAATAACTTCCCCATGTAGACACGTCCTTAAAGAGCTCAGTTTGTTTAGTGTATCAGAAAGAAGACTGAAGTGACTTGATTACAGTGCATAAGTACCTTCATGGGGAAAAAATACTGGGTACTAACTGGCTCTTTAATCTAGCAGAGAAAGGCATAACAAGGACCAATGGCTGGAAGGTGAAGCCAAACAAATTCAAATTAGAAATTAGCCACCTTTTTTTTTTTTTACCAGGGAGAGTGATTAACCATTGGAACAAACTACCAAAAGGGAGTAGTGAATCCTCCATCTCTTGATGGCTTTAAATCAAGCCAGTGGATGCTTTTCTGGGAGTTCTGGTTTAGCCAAACACAAGATATTAGCTCAATACAGGGATAACTGGGTGAAATGTCATAGCCTGTGATATACACACGGTCAGAATAGATGATCTCATGGTCCCTTTTGCCCTTCAACTCTATGATCCTATGATACGTTAGTGATCTGCCATCCAAAGCTACCTTCCAAGCTCCACTAGACTAGTATAGTGTTATAAACCTATTGTTTCCCTGTTGCTGGTCACACTGAAATACTGTCAGAATCCCCTAAAAGAGCAACTCCCTTGTCACATAATATGCTGGCAACCAGCATCAATATGGTACCCTGTGAACATTTTGCCTAATTTCTTCCCATAAGGAATACCCCCTGCATTTGCCAGTCCCCTATGAGAAGAGACCATTGGAGGGCATCTCTGGCTAGGCTGGACTTGCCAGGAGCCTAAGGCTAGCTTTATGAGCATGTATTTTCTGGGGCACATACAGCTGTGAGAACGGCGGTATTCCTTTCATTTTCACTCAATGTAACATCTGTGCAGGGTATTTTTGTTTGGATGCTTGACTGTTACTCTTCTTCTTCCCTCTAGCTGCTTTGGCTCCTGACCTAGCTTTCACCATGTTGCAAATTTATATTCCTTCTGCTTTCGGCAGGCCCATATGCCGAACTGTCAAAATGTCACTGGCATCAATTGCGAAAGGGTAGTGCCACACTGTAGTCAGCGAGTTTATTAACAGGGAAATGATTGGGTTTTGGAGAAGGGGAGGGGAGGGCAAAGGGGAATCCATTTCCCAGGCACCTGCTTCTCCTACTGCACATTGTTTTCTTATCACCTATAAATTCAGAAAGGCTTTGCCATCTGCATAGCAAAAATCCTTAGTGGATGCTGCCAGAAATCCAAAGCCCCTTCCTAGTGAGGCTGAGCAGGGGAAGTCAGATACAGAAGAAGTAAGGAGCTACAGTTCACATGCTGCAATTAGACGAGGCATTTGTGTATAGAATTTAGAAATGGACTTGAGCTACAAAATTCAGATCCTGGTCAGGATCTAGATTTTCACCACCCCCTGAAGTTTGAAGGTGTTGGATTCATGGTTTTGGTTTGGCCCATCATAAAGAGTTACAAAATTCAGTCAGGGTTCAGATTTTGTACACTCCCAAAGTTTGCAGGTGTTTGGACTCTGCGTATAGCGATGACATCTCCCTGTCTTCTTATTTATTTTCATTTATATGCTGCTGCAGATTTAATTAGATTTAATTAGACAGAATAGAACTATGCAAGAAGTCAGCAGTGAAAATCAGTGGATGCCCCCCACGTATCCTGCTGCAGTTTACAACAAGCTTTATATCTAGCTAAGTTATTTTTATGGCCCTTGTTCCTAGAGTATCTGAGCACCTCACAATTTTTAATGTATTTATTCTCCCAGCACTCTGCTGAGATAGAAACTATCCCCATTTTACATATGGAAACTGAGGCACTGAGAAACTGAGTGATTTGCTCAAGGTCATGCAGGAAGTCTGTGGGAAAACAGGCAATTGAACCTGGATCTTCTAAACCACAGGCTAGTATCCCACCCATGAGACCATCTTTCCTCTTCCATAGCCCTTATTTTTGTCCTTTGGCTTTGTACATTTTTGTTTCTTTTAAAGTAAACTGTCTAGCTGACAGCCATGGAAACTGAAGGGCCCTGTTTGTCACAGAACAGGCACGAGCAACGTGAGTTCCCATAGACACACCACCACCGCGCTTCAGCCATCACCTTCTCGAGGGGTCGTTGAGTTTCCACACCGAGGCCGCCCTGTGAAGGCTGCCAAAGTGTGGTGTGGACAGTTGTCTATCAGCAATTTTATGGAGGCCCCATAGCTTTTTTCACATAAGCCACTGCACAGCCCTCACATGATGGCTTCCAGTTACTACCATCCTGCCCTAGAGTCAAGCCAGTGACCTAGAGGTGAAAGACACCAGAGTCCATTACCAGTCCCCCGGTGGCATCCAGTCCTAGCTTGTCTCTGCTTATCCCTTTTCTGACATGGCAGTAAAGGCCCTGTGGGTTGCTGATAATGCGCTACTAAGGGATAGAATGCGTGTCTATCCTTTTCTGTAGGAATGATTTTGAAAATGAGGCGGAAAAAAAGGAAATGAATATTAATAATTGGATTGTCCCAGGGATTCTCTAGTGGAGATGAAGCCCTTTGTGTAGTGGAATTAGAGCGAACACCACACGCAGGTGGCCTTTTGTTGCTCTTTGAATGGTGCTGGTAGGTGAAATTTAATTTCATCACTCAGGATAAAAACCAAAAGGAGATTCTGAGGCAGATCGCAGAGAAAGTAGGTGAGACGCCCCTTCTCACAAGAGGCAGAAACTCCCCCTTTCTCCTCCCCGCTGTCTCCATACACAAGTCGGAAACCTAAGACGAAGGAGCCCGGGGCTGTGGGTCAGCGGTGAGGAAATGGCACGTAGCTCTGATGTTTACTCAATCAGTCAGTCACTTTTGGCAGGGGGGAGTCAAAGTGTGTCAGGCAAGGGGAAGGGATGTGTGAAGCGGGAATATTCCTCACCTTCACCCTAGCTGATATACCGCAAAATAGTTTTTGTAGCTCCACAGACGCCTTGAGTTGGTCTCGGTCTCTCTCCTCAGGTGCCAGTCACCACAGCAGAGTATTTAATGCCGAACCAAATCCAAATTACATACTAGGTTCCTGTCTCTATAATGGGCTGCACCCAAACCCCAGATCCTACTGCACCTGAACTTCATGGGGGTTGAAATCTGAATCTAAATGCAGGTGTTGTAGCACAGGTCTGTCTCTAGTGGCCACGTGACTTCACTCAAAACAAATCCAGCCCGGTCTTCCAAAGCCCCCTTGACTTATCTATTGCCAGATCCTTTCCCAGTTAATACAGCACCTCTCAGCAGAGGAGCTGAAAGCGCTTCACAGAAGTAGGTAACTATCATCCCCATTTTCGATGGGGAAACTGAGGCACAACGTGGCTACGCGAACTTGCGAATGGTCTGATTCGGCAGCCCAAAGGGAGCAGGCTTATTGAATTCAATGGGATTATTTGCGAGTGCAAGTGCTACTCGTTGGGAGTAAGGGTTATAGAATCAGGCCCAACATGGGGAATACAGACCAGGTCTCTTGTCTTCCAGTCCCATGCTCAAACCACCAGACCATTCTGTCCTCTGTAGAAGCTGAAATCCTCTTAAATGGAACATCAGAGATCAAAACCTGGGTCTCTGGCAATTAAGCAGCCATCCACCCCTCTCCTCTTCATCCCAAGTAGGATTTTAATATACTTCCAGTTTCTCTTTTTTGAAAAAAAAAATTAATAATCATTTATAGGGTGAGTTCTTTTCAAGAAAATGGAGACGCATTCAGTGCTGATATATATTTTCCCCTTTTTAAATGGTATCTATTTAAATGCAGATTTTCTGGCTTCCTGTATGGAGTTTGGAAGCTACGCCTTTCAATTTAAATGTTAATAGACGAGTAAACTTCAAAATCAAAATTTCTCCATGAGGGAGAGCGCTTTTTCACTCTATTTAATATATTTCTATACTTTCTCCCTCCTTCTTCCCCACCTTTCTTCCCCCTCCCCAATCTCTCTTGTATTAAATAGTCTTTTTTTCTAAATAAGAATACGCTTTTCAAAAATCCTAAATTAAAATGTTTAATGCTGGGGTCTGTGGAATGAGGATGTTTGAAAAGAGCCCTGAGGTGCTGATAAAGCAGAGATATCATCCTTCTGCCTCCAGCCTTTTCCATCCCAGCCATTTATCAAACCTGCTGCTCTGAATGCTTTATGATGGTATTATTCTTGGGCTGGCACTGCATAATATTCCACCGGTCGCTGGGGGTGAGGGGGGAGACACACAGGAAGAAAACCTTTAGAATAATCTCTTTCTAAAGTGAGCAGGAAGATTTTGATAGGGGCCGGGGAGGGTAGCAGCGGACGAAATGCCATTGGTCTGTAAGTGATGGTATGAAGTGGCACAGCAGAGATGGTGCTACAATGTCTGTCCCTTTCCGTCTGTCCCAGGGCCCAATCTTGGGAGGTGCTGAGTACCTCCCACGTCATTTATCTTCAGTGGGAGCTGAGGGTGAATCTGTATTTTGTGGAAAGCTCTCAGCACCTCTTGGGATCAGGCCCTTGCATACCATCCTATTCCTCTCCTCCTCTTTGTCTCCCTCTGATCTTTCATATGAACTCCCCTCTTTCTTTTCTCATTTCTCTCTTTTCTTGCCCTCCTTTCTCCCTCTCCTCATAGCTCTTCTTTCTTCCATCTGTTGGATCATTTCTTTCTTTTTTCGTTCTTTCCCTCACTCAAAGAGAAAAAGCTCTTTAAGCTCTTTTCCATTTTCTCTTCCCCTTTACTCATTGCCCTATTAACCTCAGCCACGTTTTGCTGGCTGTGGCTCAGATAGACTCAGGTTTCACGTGTGATAGCCTGAGATTAAATTTTAATCAACTCCCATGAATTCAGAGAGTGAAGCACTTCCAACAGTCAAGATTCCATCTTAATAGTAGTCACCACAATGATTAGGTAGCACCTCTTTCCTCTTAGTCAAGGAATCCTAGATAGGGGAGACCATCCGCATCGCTCCAGAGGGGTCACTGCCGAACAAGGCACTCAGATGCCACAATGATTGGTGCAGTACAAGAAACAGAATAGAATAAAATAAGAGTATCTTGCCCTTCCTGGGCAGAGTGTGCGGCGTCCACAGAGAGACATTTGTAGACTGAATGATGATACATTTAGAAGGATAATGTGCTACTCTGTTAACCAGTGGGAGGAGAGACGGGGTCCTCACCCTGTGGGGCATTTCTCCCTCTTCACTGGCATGGCTAATCTGTGGACTTCTTCTCAGGACCTGGTCTTGAATGAGCTTGAACAAAGCAACTGGGGGGGAAAAGTCAATTCTCGTTTTTTCTCTCTGATTAATTTAGATAGAATTGTTTGGGGGATGTTTTGTTCCCAAGGTGTCTTCCCCCACAGTGCTCACCTGATTCTCATTTTTGGGGTCTCAGAATTTCCCCTTTCATCTGATGTGCATGGAGATTGGAAGCAGATTTTTCTAGCCCTAAATCACCACTATATGTTCATCAGAATGGACTAAATTACACATTTTTCTCAATGGGTTATAGAATTGAATTAAAAATGAGGGACTGTAATGGGATACAGAGCTTTTTTGCACCTAGGTCACTTCTTCAAATCTATTTACATGGCCTTGTCATATTGTTATCTGAATGTGTCACAAGCAATCTATTTTCACCTCCTGTAAGATGGGGAAGTATTATTCTCCTATTACAGGTAGGGAACTGAGGAGCAGAGAGATGATGGATTTGATTTTCAGAGGTGATGAGCACGCACAACTCGAGTTGATGTCACTGTGAACAGCGAGTGCTCAGCACTCTTGAAAATCAGGTGACTTGCCCATGGTCACACAAGAAGTCAGTGGCAGAGCCAGGAAGTGCACCCAGATCTCCTGAATGGCAATCTAATACTTTAACCACAAGATCCTCCTCCTTCTCAAGTCCAGGTTGATACCTGACTGGAAATTGCCCTGCCATCTCCTGGCTGGGCTGTTTATTGGTTCATGTGCCCTGAACTGATAGTCTAGGGAACAGAGTTCCTAGAAGATAGGTGTTCACATTGCAGAAACCAACCTCACAAATTACACACAGGACTTGGTTCTGTGAGGTGCTAGACACCTCCCCACACACTCCATGAGCTTTTGAACACCCTCAACTCCCACCATCTTTGTGGAAGCGGAGGCTGCTCAGCACTTCACATTAAGTTCTCATTACCTCACAGAATTTGGCCTTAACTGGCACCTTTGTTGACTGTCTCAGTAGACAACCTGAGCACTGAATGGCCCTGGAGACAGAACTCACCCCTCAGCACAAGAGGCACATTGGCAGGACAGTGTGGTGAAGCCTGCACTGATGCTTTTCCCTGGTTGGTTGATAAATAGAGGAATTCGGTTTTCAGGACTGCCAATCCCACATCTTTCCCCAGCGCTAAATTCACTTTACAAGAAAGAATGTGTTCTTTGCTCTGAGACCCCGAGCCTATTCCAGCTTTCTTCCAAACCATTAGAGAATACAGAAACATTTCCATTTAAAAAGCCAAGCTTTCCACCCAGCCTCTCATGCGATCAGCAGAGCTAGAAATGCTATGGAACAGAGATAGCACAGTGGGAGCAGGGAAGGGAGTGCACCACACCCTCCCATTGCAATCCAATTTAAAGTGCTGTTGCCCAGCTGCAATGCATTCCTCCTTGGCCAGCAGAGCGGAGCCCGTGATGTGGTTCCTCAAAGGTCAGACAGTTGTAAAACTCTCTACCTTCAGTTGTAAAACCCTCTACATCAGTTCAGAGCTGCATCTAATCTTCCTTAAACTTCAGCTATACAAATGCAGCCTTTGTGCGTCGACCTCCGCAATGTCCATATCAGAAAGTCTCTTGAAGGCAAATCCTTCTCTTCGGTCCCTGATGAGACACTTCCTGCCTTTTCTTTTTTAGCTCTCACATACACAACCCAGGTGTCTTTTTTGCCTTCTTTCTTTTATTATTGTGTCAAAAGGCTCTTGACACACACCCACTCCCTGCACTACGGGCCAAAAGCCAAGCGTGACAGTGGGACCTGTATCAGGCCACAGATAGGCCTGCCAGCTGTCTCAAATTTCTCAGGGCCCCCTGCTATTGGCAGGTCTGTCCCAGGTCCTTTGAGAATAGGTTGCAGAACATTAGCAAATCCCAAAGGTAATCTTTAATCGGGAACCTGCTATCATTCGGGTGCATTGTGATGAGAGTACATAGGGACGGGGAGTCATGAGAGTGCATGGCAATCTGGAGTTTTTGTCCTGAAGCTAAAATCTCTATAATGATATCAATCCTAGTCATGCCATATTATTCAACATCTGTCCGAAGCTGTTGGGATTGCTGGGGAGACAACATGGGCTGAAGTGCCAGCAGTACACTGGTGACATCCAGCTCTCTGTCTCCTTTACATCAGATATAAACATTGCAATCTCCCAGTACTCACAGTGCTGAGCCAAAATCAGCACCTAGATGAAGAGCAGCTGGCTAAAGCTGAACCCAGGCAAGGTTGACGTGGTTCTGGTAGGGAGAGAGGAGCACCTCAAACAACTTGCCTCCTCTAGTAATAGCAGTTGCCTTCAGATAGTTTTGTCCAGTGGTTCTCAACCAGGGATACCCGTATCCCTGGAGGTACGCAAAGGTCTTCGAGGGGGTACATCAACTCATCTAGATATTTGCCTAGTTTTACAATAGGCTACACAAAAAGCACTAACAAAGTCAGTACAAAATAAAATTTCATACAGACAATGACTTGTTTATATACTATACATTGAAACGTAAGTACAATATTTATATTCCAATTGATTTACTTTATAATTATATGGTAAAATGAGAAAGTAAGCAATTTGTCAATAATAGTGGGCTGTGACACTTCTGTATTTTTATGTCTGACTTTGTAAGCAGGTAGTTTTTAAGTGAGATGTAACTTGGGGGTACACAAGACAAATTAGACTCCTGAAAGGGGTACAGTAATCTGGAAAGGTTGAGAGCCCTGGTAGTCAGTCTGCAACCTCTGGGTCTCTTTGGATTCCTCAATGCTACGGGATACACAAATAGCCGGCTGAGAAAAAAATGGGGACTTATATTTGCACCAACCAGAAGACTGAGCCCTGTCCTATGAGATGCAGACCTGGCCACAGTGATTTGTGCATTTGTGACATCCAGGCTTGGTTATTGTAACTCATATCTAGGAATGAAGCCACATCACCTGAAAAAGCTCCACCTGGTGGAAAAGACAGCTGCTTATGAACACAGGTCACCATGAACATGGCTTTCTGGTGCTCCCATTTCTGAACTAGTTCCCCATTGAACACAAAGTCCAGTTCATTGTCTCTGTTCTGAAGTTCAAATCCTTCCTTGGGATTGGCCTTAGGTGCATGAGAGATTGTGTCCTCACACAATGGCTACATTCCACTGGAAAAAAGAAACTATCATAATGATGAGGCTCAAAGAGTGCAGAAGACAGAACTTTCACAGGAGTTTGACTTAGACTATGGAACTCATTGCCACAAGAGATAGTGACCAGGGGACTCAGCACATTCACAACTAAATGCAAAACTCATCTCTTTGATTTGCTTTTCTTTCCTAACGATCTTAGCAGAGTCATACAGACACATAAAACCCCAAACAAAAGAACCTTATAAACTAATCAAGCTGTTCTTCCTGCAAGATGGAAAAGAAGAGAGGGAGAGAGAGTGTTATTGCTGTTTCTATTTTTGAATAGTTGTGGGAGTGCTCAGACACTCTGGTGCAGGGTGGTTACTAGGTAAGCACCTAGGCAGACAGACAGACAATTCCCCATGACAAAAATTAAAAACTTGTCAGAAATTCCATTATAAACCCAACCCCACCATGTCTGACAGAGCTCAGCCTGACTAGCATGAACCACAACCAGGAACAAAAGTTTGTGACTAACATATCTATGTTAGTTAACATGGGTTAAGTGTTTGGCAAGTGTTACAACAGGACCAAAACTCTAGTCTAGACAAGCCCTTTGTGTTTTGCAGATGAAACTTTAAGAAAATGTGGTCCTGTCTTCTGTGCATTTCCATTACAGATCCCATAGCACTTTATGTAAAAGTAAGGGTCCTCTAAATCCCATTTCGCCAGTGTTATCTGCCTGGCTGCCCTCTTCCTTCCAGAAGTGGCTGCATTTCAGTGGGTTTGAATATACGGTTGTGAATCACTTTGTGGTGAAAGGTCCTGTGTATAAACGTAAACTATTATTATTTATATTAAAACAGGTTTTTCTTGTTATTGCTGCTTTGTAGGAACCCTTATATTGCAAAATGAGATTCCAAGAGCAGCAATTGTGCAAAAAAGAAACTCATAGGTGAATGCATTTTGGCAGTGTTTCAGGCAAACTGGAAGCATTTCTTCCATTATCTTGCTGTTCACAGAATGAAAAACACCAAACCAGCATTTAAACTATGAGATGAGCAAGCCACAAAATGCACAGTTAAAACTACCTCCAGAAGTGCTCATTTACCCAGTGTGATTGAGTTCTGCTGGTGATGGTGCTAAATCCGAGGTCAGTGTGGAAATTGCTGTTTCACACATCTCACGCTTTCTAGCTTGATAGCAGTGTGTTCTGGAGTGGAGGAAAGGGAAAGGACTATCCCCTGTGGCTGATTCTCCTAGCAGAAGTTTGTAATTTAGAGTACTGTGGGCCAGATCTTCAGCTAATATAAATAAGCATAGCGCCATTGAAGTCAGTGAACCTTGCTCTTGGATCATGTGAGAGAATTTAGAGCTGTAGAAGAACTCGCGCAGGGATCTGCTTAATTTAACTGTATAATAGACATACCCCCAGCAAGGGAAGGGGGAGATGTCTGTGATTCCGATGTCTCTGGATAAACTTAAACCAACATAGGTAAGGAAAATTTGAAGTCAGTCTAAATCTGGGAGGATCATGGATTAGAATGACCTAGTATGGAGGCGTACATTGTCCCAGTCCATTTCTACTTATTTATAACACAAACCCTAGACACCTCGGCCTAGCTGGACACAGCAATCCGATTCAGATTAGTCTTTGACCCAGGGGGCAGGGCAGGAGGTTTGAGAAAGAGGAGCAGTTACACCGAGAGTCCATTCTTGTGGCACAGAAATCTCCTTTAGGATGATCTCCCTCTAGGGCCTGCACCCAGAGGCTATTCCAGAGTGTGGGGAGAGGGAATAGGGTAGACAGTGTAGCACAGAATACCTAGCACATTCTTTACAGCAGCTCTACCCTTCTTATTGATTTGATAGCAAACTCTGGGTGCAATTCCGCATCCTGAAGTCAGAAGGATGCTCTTGTGGTTAAAGCATTCACTTGAGATTCAGGTGATCTAGGTTCACTTCCTGGCTCTGCTACAAACTTCCTGTGTGATCTTGGGCAAGATTCTTAATCTCTCTGTTTCCCATCTTTAAAACAAAGCTCACATTTTCCTTCCTCACAAAGCTGTTGCATGGGGAAAAAAATTCTAATATTTGTGAACTCCTGTGGTCATAGAGAGGCAAACAGGTATCAATGGGAGAAAGACTGAGCCCTGGTGATTTCACTTGTGATTTCAAAAGAGAGAATGAAACATCGATGGTCAAAAAGGCACTCTGATTTTTCCAAGTAACAACACTGATTCAAAACATGTCCCGTTTGTGGTTACTGGGGTGTGAAACTTCCCGCACATTATGACGTTCAAACCAGAGCAGCATAACAACCACAGATGGACAGATGTCTGGGTGAAAGCAGAGGGAGGGGCATTTGCAAACTCACAGCAAGAAGATCATGCTATTTGGAGAAAATAAATCTGTATCAGCTTCTCTTTTGCCTCTCATTACACCCAGGAAACCTGTAGAGCAGTGGTTCCCAAACTTTAACAACCCGTGAACCCCTTTCACTAAAATGTCAAGTCTCACGAACCCCCTCCTAAAAATGAATATTTCCAGGGATTTTCTCCTTTACCTGAGTGTAAATTATAAAAAGTAGTGATCTTGGAAATATAAGCATATCATAAAAACACATTTTATTACACACTATTTATTATTTATCATTAGAGTATTTTTATATTTATTTATTTTTATTTTACATTATGAAAATGGCAACACCCTTCCAAGATCTCACTTTCGTAGCTTGTATCACTTTGAATAAGTCTGTTATAAGACAAGGCTCCTATGTTTCATCAAGGAGTATCAGATGTGAAACAGCATAAAGATATTTAAGAAACCAGCTCAGAGTTCCTCCTACACAAGCATTCAGGTCTTGAGCAGTCCAGGCAAACAACGCACGTTACAACAAAGCTTAAACTTGTTCTTCATAATAATTTTAAAAACAATACTAGCTGCCTATTTATTTTAAAAACAGCAAAAAATATCCACCTCCCTTTCCATTTCTTATAAGGAGTTTTGAAGTTTAAATCTCCTCAGTGTGATAGATATGTTTGCTTTGATCTGCTTAGCTCTTGGAAGTCCAGAGGCTCCGGACTGCTTGCCCCATGCTGCCCGGGGTCCCTATGGACAGCTCTGTCCGCCATTAGGGAATTTTTTCCCAAGAACCCCCTGTAACACTTTGTGAACCCCCAGGGGTTCACGAACCCCAGTTTGGGAACCACTGCTGTAGAGTAAATACTCTCCAGCTGAGGTCTGCAGTGCTGTTAGGGAATGCATGGCATCTTGTGAGATTTTTTAGATCTCTCTTCCCAGCATTGTGCATGAGGTTGATAGCTCTCAACTCTCTCATCTCAGCTTCATGCCTGAGACTTGAGGCTATTCCATCCTCCTCTCACACATTATTAAACGTGAGCTTTGAGGCTCTGGCTCACAGCCCACACCATCATCATGCATGAACTCTGTTCCAGCCCCTTCCCATCTTCCTTGTGCCAAGTATGAGGCTGGCATTGTTGCCTGTCATACACACCAGCAACATTGTGCATGGGTGTGACTTTTGGGGATCACCCAACCCAGCAAGAGTTCTGTCACCTCCTGCATGTAACTTTGGGTGCCTTAATTCTATGCTGCTATGCCTCAGTGCTCTGTCAGCGGTAGCTAGCCCACAAACACAACAGTCTAACCCAGGCTATCAGCAGCCTAGTTACTCCCTGTAGTGGCCCCCAAAACCTCTTCCAGTCCACAGTCTCTCCAGATCTGTCCACCCTGAGACCTTAACTACCAGACACTGGGCCTTTTGCCTTCCGCTTCATCACCCCCGAAGGCATGAAACCACCCCAGGTACAGGCTCGACCCACACTCCGCACCGCAGCCCGCCCCCACAACCCTGCCCTTGATCTGCCTCTTCCCGCCCCCACTCCACCTCGTCCTCTGAAACACCCTCCACCCTCCGCTTCCTCCTTTCTGCTTCCCTGAGTGCCTCCCACCCGCCAAACAGCTGATCAGTGACCAGCCCTGAGGCCAGAACCACTGTGGCAGGCGGGTGCAGACTCTCCAAAAAATCATGAGATTTTAAAAAGTAATAAATTTTAGGTGTTTTTTTATTTGCCTTCTGGTTTTTGAGCTTTTAGGGTTCATATTTTAAAGCTTTTCTCCACAGTCATGATGGCTAGAAACTTACTTTTTTAAACAAAGAAAGAAAGAAAGAAAGAAAGAAAGCTGGGATTCTCAGGTAATCAAATGACTCAAGGAGCTGGGACTTTAAGAATAACAAGAAACATTACAAGGGAACAAGCCTAGGGAACAAACCACTTGTGCATTTGGAAACAAAAAACTTCACTAGCGAAGCTTTCTACAAAGCTGCACACGAAAGGAAAGAGAAATGCATTGATTTTCTGGAGCAGTGCCTCCAGCAGGTGTAGGTTGTAATTTAAATTCTCAGGCAATTGGGCCACGGTTTGTCAGGAGACAATGGAGCAACAGCCTGAGCAATCTCTGCCATCTCTTTGCAGAGTGAAGGCATAGTTCCCAGAGGTGCATACCCAGGTCCTCCATAGGGCCAGAACTAACATGAAACAATCATTGGGCTAAACAAAGTGCTTCTCATCCCTTTCCATATCATAGCCCTATATTAACAACAGAAAAATCATTGTCAAGACTTCCCTCTCATCAAGCCATGAAGAAAGGGAGAGCGGTTGTGACCCCCTGAGGTCATGACCCCCAGGATGAGAACCCATGCCCTAGTAAACCACTGGGACTAGCAGCCAAACAGTTGATGAATTTGAAACTGAATTATACATTATACTACTTACCAAATAAATGCAGTAATAATCAGTTTTATGACAGCATATAACCACATTCCTAAAAGATATAATTAGTTTTAGATATTATCATATGTAGAATATAATAGCATAACATTGATTATGTTGTAAAAGTGGATTCATGAGAGTGCTACAGTCTATTCACCTGCTGCAGTGTCAGGAACTGTGGGATGGCATCCCATAATGCAGTGCAAGGCACGCCATATGTGGACGGGGGGAAGCAGTGAACCTCAAAGAGTCTGGCTAGCATGGGATATGCTACACTACTGCAATGTGCAGTGGTTCAGTCCCACTGGCACAAGTTTCAGCAATGCATTTCTCTAGTGTAGATGCACCTTCAGTGGATCAGGTTTCACTCTCCCGAGACATCACAATCCTACTTGTTCTCCATTCATCCAGAGGGTCTTCTAAGAAAAAATAGTGTAGGACGAGACCTGAATTTCAAAGTGTAAAAAACAAACAAAAAAACCTTTTAAAAAATCAGAAACATTCAGGATGTGTTTAAACGCCAGAAGGAAGCATCAAAGGGCACAAACACAGTTTTGTTTACTTTTTCAGGATACCTTTACACAAGAAAAATCACCAAAGCTAACCAAACTTGGGCAAAATTCCATCATCTTGCTCCTATGCCCTGCTGTTTATTGATATCAGAGCCCTCCCACTCCCATGCCCACAACAAGGAGAACTTAATGAGGCCTTAAGGATCCTGGGGCCAGTTTTGTTCAACATCTTCATTAATGATCTGGATGATGGGATGGACTGCACCCTCAGCAAGTTCGCAGATGACATTAAGCTGGGGGGAGAGGTAGATACGCTGGAGGGTAGGGATAGGGTCCAGAGTGACCTAGACAAATTGGAGGATTGGGCCAAAAGAAATCTGATGAGGTTCAACAAGGACAAGTGCAGAGTCCTGCACTTAGGACAGAAGAATCCCAGGCACTGCTACAGGCTGGGGACAGACTGGCTAAGTGGCAGTTCTGCAGAAAAGGATCTGGGGATTACAGTGGACGAGAAGCTGGATATGAGTCAACAGTGTGCCCTTGTTGCCAAGAAGGCTAACAGCATACTGGGCTGCATTAGTACGAGCATTTCCAGCAGATCGAGGGAAGTGATTATTCCCCTCTATTCGGCACTGGTGAGGCCACATCTGGAGTATTGCATCCAGTTTTGCGCTGCCCACTACAGAAAGGATGTGGACAAATTGAAGAGAGTCCAGCGGAGGGCAACGAAAATTATTAGGGGGCTGGGGCACATGACTAATGAGGAGAGGCTAAAGGAACTGGGCTTCTTCAGTCTGCAGAAGAGAAGAGTGAGGAGGGATTTGATAGCAGCCTTCAACTACCTGAAGTGGGTTCCAGAGAGGATGGAGCTAGGCTGTTCTCAGTGGTGGCAGATGACAGAACAAGGAGCAATGGTCTCAAGTTGCAGTGGGGGAGGTCTAGGTTGATATTAGGAAAAACTGTTTCACTAGGAGGGTGGTGAAGCACTGGAAAGGGTTACCTAGGGAGGTGGTGGAGTCTCCTTCCTTAGAGGTTTTTAAGGCCCGGCTTGACAAAGCCCTGACTGGGATGATTTAGTTGAGGTTGGTCCTGCTTTGAGCAGGAGGTTGGACTAGATGACCTCCTGAGGTCTCTTCCAACCCTAATCTTCTATGATTCTATTTTATGATGCAAAGCAAAGCCTTGATTTTTCTACCCTTCCTTCCTTGCCTAGTACCATTTAAACAAACCAGTAATAGTAATAATACCGATACTATAGGCCTGTGCCTAAGGGAGACAGGCTTCCATTCTCTGGCCTCCTCTTTTCTAAGTAGCCAGAGGGTGCTGATTCAGTGATGCGCTACATTAAGTACTTTTCCATGGGAGAATCACTTTGAATAGTCTTGTTCTTAACATTGGCATCCTGCGAGCTCTGCTAGGTGAGGAGTGCCAGGGAGATATTGTCAGTCAGGCGAGAGCTGTTTATGAAACCAGCTTACAAGTCCCCTTTCCTGCCATTGCCATTTGCAAATGGTGCCCTCTGGGGGCGGTTCTGGCGGGACAGAAACTGAACTGGTTTTGAACAAAAAGGAAGTTTATCTTTATTTTGTAGTTCTTCCAGATGAGTCTAGTGGAAGGCCTTGCTGAGAGGAGGGTTGCTGGGAGGAGGAAGTGGTGGGAATTTTTAACTGAGCTGAGGGAAAATTCAGGGGAAGTGGAGTTTTAAACAGAACATAAATAAAACTTTTCTGCTTGGTTTTCAACATCAGCCAAAAGTTAACCTTATCAAGTATGGGCCACTTCTCCTTTTCCATAAGAGGACTTAGCCCAGGGTTGTAATGATACTAATGGACTGCAACTTGGTGCTGAGAAAAGGAACCCCAGGACTGGTACCACTTAGGTAGGGTGGTCAGATGAAATGAACCCCAGCACTAGAGACACTCCTACAAGTTGGATCCAGGAGTCTAGGTCCTGCGTCTGCTCCCATTTAAGTAAGTAAATGGCAAAACTTCTAATTTCAATGGGGAGAAACAGGCCCTTTGTTTGGTCGGTGAGATAAGAAAGAGATCCTGCTGCACTGCCACACCCCAGCCCTCTGGAGTTTCTCAGGGGTTGTCTACACAGCAAAATCTGCATGGGCGAGCTACCCATGTTAGCTTGAATCCAGCTAGTGCAAGTAACAACAGCAATTAAGACAGGTGAGAGTAGGCTAGTAAGCTCAGTACATACCGAGCATCTGTGCTGGGCTTGTGTTACCCACACTGAAGCCCGTGTGTAGATATACTCTGAGAAGTGGCTCTGTCAAGACAGTCAATGGGCTGGGTTTTTGAGGGTTAACCCCCAGCTAGAATGTAGATGCAGTTTAGGGAGGCATTCCTCTCATGGAGCAGAATAAATACAGCTGAGGCTATTTAGGCCGAACACTTAGGGGTGTTGGACTCTGTCTTCACAAGGAAAAACGGTTTGTTCTTAACTTGAGTTAAAGTCAAGGGTCTCTTGTGAACAACACAGACAATTATGCAGTGGTTTTGTGATACATGGTCTGAGGCATTAAAGATAAGGAACAGATCAGCAAACCCTTTCCTTTGACACCTGTATTAGGATTTGAACCCATGGGTTAAAAGCCAGTATATGAACCTACTCTGCCACTGAAGATGGCTACTCAGTTTCTTCTTGAGTTAAAAAACAATCCCTCTGACAACCCCCAGAGGAGCAGATACCAGTACAGGTGCTTTGGTTCTGTAGGAAGTACCTGTTTTTTCTGCACCACAGACCTCCTAAATATATTCAAATACTTTGGACTCTCTTTTCACTTTTGCTTATTGGTCATCAGGGCAACCATGAAAAGTTTCTCTGAGTAAGACAGAAAGTGGGAATCTGAGACTTGTCTTTTGTAAGAGAACCTGGCAATCTTGAGCTCAGTAGCAATCCCCCTGTCCTAGGAGTAAGGGTCACTGTCTCTGTAAAACTGTCCCACTTACACAACAACCACAACAAAAGTGACAAGGAGACATGAGATGGTGACAACATCATTGATGATGTCATCATTACATGCACAGGAGAGTTTGTGTTCTACAAGCTGAACTTGCACAAATGTTGTGGGACAGGCAGCCAGGTGAAAATCTGAACTGTCCGGCCAGACCCCAGGATGTGCGAGAAGCCTAGGCCGATGGCATTAGTTGTCCTTGTGATCCATTGTGGCAAAGAAAAATAGAGAATTGGAGCTGGTCTGTGGGAGTTAGTCACCACTATTGCTGGGCCAGCTTTTCCCTTGCCCCAACCAAGGAGAAAAGATGTCCTAGACCCAGTGGCTGATTCATTGTTTTCAAATCCCCCCGTTTTGCATCCCTTCCTCCCACGTGCATTCTGTTATTTGAAAGAAGAAGAAAAATCCTCTGCAAGTAAAATGTGCTTCAAGTGGGAGGGAATGTGTTTGTGGTGCTGACTTGGGTGGAATTTTTCCTCTGTGTGGTGAGTATGGCCGTGTGTGTGTGTGTGTGTGTGTGTGTGTGTAGCTGAAAATAGTCAAGTGTTCATTTTAATGAAAGTGCCCCCACTCTGGATATCTGATCTGCGGGTGTCAAGGAGCTCATTGACTCTAGCAATCCTTGCAGTTTCAGTAGCCATGTAGACGCTACAGCTCCACATTTCACACTGGAAATACCTGTGAAAATGTTTGATTTTTCTCCTGTGGGCAGGCAGGAGATGGTAGTGCAGCCATCCCTCCCTTTTTGATGAATCCTGCTGTAGGACACGGGAAAATTTTAATTTGAATGTTTTTTCTTCCACTATATTTTGCTTCTATGAAATGCTCATAACTGTTGTGTCGTTTCCTAAAGCAAACCATAGTGCAGACAGGTTCTGTGCAGGTGTGCATGTAACACACACAGTTGTGCTGATGCGCCTCATTCCTAATCTGTAGTGTGTCCAGATGCTTTATTCCCAGGCACCTGCCCTCCCTTAGCTCTGCCACCACTCTTCACTCCTGACTGTAGCACCAAAACACCTCCCCACCAAAAAGACATTTGAAATATTCACCATCCAAAGCCAAAAAAGTGGCTGCTCCATGCCACCATTCTTTGTGTATAAGGTACTTATATGGCCCTCATCACCATGGTAGCTGAACACCTCACAGTCTTTAATATATTTATCCTCGCAGCATCCATGTGAGGTAGGGCAATGCTATTATCCCCTCTTTACAGATGGGAAACTGAGGCCCAGGGGGAGACTACGGGTATGTCTACACTGCACATGCCTTACAGTGGCATGTAGAGTACATACTCTGCAGGCCCTCTTGCATGGGTATAAATAGCAGTGTAGCTGGTGAGGCATTGCTTAGGCAAGGTAAGACACACCTGAACCCTGTGGATATGTACCCTGCATGGCTGTCTACATGCCCGAGCAGTGCCTTCCGGATCTACACTGCTATGTTTAGCAGCATAGAGTCCTACTCCCGGATCCTTTCCCCGTCACAGGGAAAGTAGTTCCCCACTGCTGGAGCCTTTCCCCACTGCCCTCCTCCTGACGTGTGTAGCTACAAACCACAGTGTGGACTTAGCCTGCTTTTCACTGCGGCACGTAGCTATATATACCCTACACATTGCCGCCAGTGGTGTGTAGTGTAGACATACCTTAAGTGATTTGATCAAGGTCACACAGGAAATCGTTAGCAAAGCAGGAAAAGGAACCCTGGTCTCCCAAGTCCCAAGCTAGCTCCCTCACCACTGGACTGTCCTTCCTCTGCATCATCATGACATAAATCCTCCTGTGCCAACCACTGACAACGCTGGGCAAAAGTAGGTAGATGTTTGGACTAGAGTTCTTATGAAGATCTGATCAGAATAACTTATCAAATTTCACAGGCATCCTGTTGTTCTCTCTTTCACTTTGCAGACCTGCGTAGGATGACGGCTGGCTTTATGGGCATGGCTGTGGCCATCATCCTCTTTGGATGGATTATCGGGGTGCTGGGGTGCTGCTGGGATCGAGGCCTTATGCAGTATGTAGCAGGGCTTCTCTTCCTCATGGGAGGTAAGGATGTTGTTTTGCAAAGAAATGTCTTCTGCCTTTCTGCATCTTATATATGGTTTCAAGGTTGTTTTAAATGCCGTGGTGTCTGATTTGATTCTGATCTTCCACGCATGTAAATCAGGAGTGACTTAACTGAAGCCAGTGGTGTTTGTGTAAATGAGATCAGAGTCAAGCCCCGCAGGCAGAGCTGGGTGAGTGACTCAGAATAAATAGTTTATTTATCGATTTAGTCCTTTTTTCCGCACGTGGTTCTTTGATGATGAGATCACGATTTCAACAGATTTGTTTCTTATTGCTGACTTGTGTCATGTTATGGTGCAGATAGGAGTAAGGAGCACAGACGGACATGTCTGGTGTCAGCAGAGGTAAGTGCTTTAGTAATGATAATCTGGAAATGACACAAATAATCATTCCCCTTCTGGGTATAGTGGGACCAACAACATTAACACTCTCCATGCCAATCGACATGGCAGGGAGGGATAGCTCATGGGTTTGAGCATTGGCCTGCTAAACTCAGGGTTGTGAGCTCAATCATTGAGGGGGCCATTTAGGGATCTGGGGCAAAAATCTGTCTGGGGATTGGTCCTGCTTTGAGCAGGGGGTTGGACTAGAAACAACTGAGGAGAGTTGGCAGTTTTTCAAAGGGACACTATTAAGGGCCCAAAAGCAAGCTAGTCCGCTGAGTAGGAAAGATAGGAAACGTGGCAAAAGACCTCCTTGGCTTAACCATGAGATCTTGCATGATCTAAAAAATAAAAAGGAGTTATATAAAAAATGGAAACTAGGACAGATTACAAAGGATGAATATAGGCAAACAACACAGGAATGCAGGGGCAAGATTAGAAAGTCAAAGGCACAAAATGAGCTCAAACTGGCTACAGGAATAAAGGGAAACAAGAAGACTTTTTATCAATACATTAGAAGCAAGAGGAAGACCAAGGACAGGGTAGGCCCACTGCTCAGTGAGGAGGGAGATACAGTAACAGGAAACTTGGAAATGGCAGAGATGCTTAATGACTTCTTTGTTTCGGTCTTCACCGAGAGGTCTGAAGGAATGACTAACATAGTGAATGCTAATGGGAAGCAGGTAGGTTTAGAAGATAAAATAAAAAAAGAACAAGTTAAAAATCACTTAGAAAAGTTAGATGCCTGCAAGTCACCAGGGCCTGATGAAATGCATCCTAGAATACTCAAGGAGCTAATAGAGGAGGTATCTGAGCCTCTAGCTATTATCTTTGGAAAATCATGGGAGATAGGAGAGATTCCAGAAGACTGGAAAAGGGCAAATATAGTGCCCATCTATAAAAAGGGAAATAAAAATGACCCAGGAAATGACAGACCAGTTAGTTTAACTTCTGTGCCAGGGAAGATAATGGAGCAAGTAATTAAGGAAATCATCTGCAAACACTTGGAAGGTGGTAAGGTGATAGGGAATAGCCAGCATGGATTTGTAAAGAACAAATCATGTCAAACCAATCTGATAGCTTTCTTTGATAGGATAACGAGTCTTGTGGATAAGGGAGACGCGGTGGATGTGGTATATCTAGACTTTAGTAAGGCATTTGATACGGTCTCGCATGATATTCTTATCGATAAACTAGGCAAATACAACTTAGATGGGGCTACTATAAGGTGGGTGCATAACTGGCTGGATAACTGTACTCAGAGAGTAGTTATTAATGGTTCCCAATCCTGCTGGAAAGGTATAACAAGTGAGGTTCCGCAGGGGACTGTTTTGGGACCGGCTCTGTTCAATATCTTCATCAACGACTTAGATATTGGCATAGAAAGTACGCTTATTAAGTTTGCGGATGATACCAAACTGGGAGGGATTGCAACTGCTTTGGAGGATAAGGTCATAATTCAAAATGGTTGGGACAAATTGGGGAAATGGTCTGAGGTAAATAGGATGAAGTTTAACAAAGACAAATGCAAAATGCTCCACTTAGGAAGGAACAATCAGTTTCACACATACAGAATGGGAAGAGACTGTCTAGGAAGGAGTACGGCAGAAAGGGATCTAGGGGTTATAGTGGACCACAAGCTAAATATGAGTCAACAGTGTGATGCTGTTGCAAAAAAAGCAAACATGATTCTGGGATGCATTAACAGGTGTGTTGTGAGCAAGACACAAGAAGTCATTCTTCCGCTCTACTCTGTGCTGGTTAGGCCTCAACTGGAGTATTGTGTCCAGTTCTGGGCACCGCATTTCAAGAAAGATGTGGAGAAATTGGAGAGGGTTCAGAGAAGAGCAACAAGAATGATTAAAGGTCTTGAGAACATGACCTATGAAGGAAGGCTGAAAGAATTGGGTTTGTTTAGTTTGGAAAAGAGAAGACTGAGAGGGGACATGATAGCAGTTTTCAGGTATCTAAAAGAGTGTCATAAGGAGGAGGGAGAAAACGTGTTCACCTTAGCCTCTAAGGATAGAACAAACTGCAGCAAGGGAGGTTTAGGTTGGACATTAGGAAAAAGTTCCCAACTGTCAGGGTGGTTAAACACTGGAATAAACTGCCTAGGGAGGTTGTGGAATCTCCATCTCTGCAGATATTTAAGAGTAGGTTAGATAAATGTCTGTCCAGGGTGGTCTAGACAGTATTTGGTCCTGCCATGAGGGCAGGGGACTGGACTCGATGACCTCTCAAGGTCTCTTCCAGTCCTAGAATCTATGAACCTCCTGAGGTCCCTTCCAACCCTGACATTCTATGACACAAACTTGTATTCAACAAATGTTCTGTGCAAACACATTTCAGCCTGTGGACCCTTGCAAATTGTTCACTGCGAGGACTCAGTACTAGCAATTTTATGGAAAATAGGTCTGTTGAATTAAGTGGATATGATTTTTTATGAGATTACAAGTTTGGTTGATAAAGGTAACTGTATTGATGTAACATGCTCAGATATCTATAAGAAGTTTGATTTAGTACCCTGGGATAGTCTGATTAAAAATTAACACTATACAAAATCAATGTAGCACAATATTAAATGGATTAAAAACTGGCAAACTGATAGATTTCAAAACAGAGTTGCTAATGGGGAATTATTGCTGACTGGGAGTGTTTCTGTGTAGGTGACATATGAATCATTTTTTGGCTCAGTCGTGTTTAATAATTTTATTAGTGATCTGGAAGAAAACAGATCATTACTGATAAAGTTTGCAGATGACACAAAGTTTGGTACAGTGATCAGTAACAATGGGGACAGATCACTTATCCAGAGCAACCTGGATCTCTTAGGACGTTCAAACAACAAGCATTTTGATACAGGTAAAATGAAAGGTCACACATCTAGGAATAAAGATTATAAGTCATATTTACAGAAGAGAGGACTATAACCTGGAAAGCAATGATTCTGAAAAGATCATAGTGTATAACCAGCTGAATGAGAGCTTCCAATACAATGCTGCGGCTAAAAGGACTAACACAGTCCTTTGATATATAAATGGGAATATTAAGTCAGAGTAGGGAGGTAGTGTTATCTCTACACACAGTATTAGAGAGACCATTGCTGGAATACTGCATCCAGTTCTGGTGTCCAGGCTTTTAAAAGGATTTTGAAAGATTGGAGGGTGTTCAGAGAAGAGCCACAAGAATGATTTTAGGTCTAAAAAATGTGCCTTATAATGAAAGACTTAAGCTCAATCTATTTAGCCTGTGGAACAGAAGGTTAAGAAGTGACTTGATCATGCTCTAGATTCTAGAATTATCTACACAAGGAGAAGAGATCTCATACTAGCAGGTTCTTTAGCCTGGCAGACAAAGGAAGAACAAGATCTAGTGGATGGAAATTGAAACTAGGCAAATTCAAACTGAAATAAGATGCATTGACTGTTTTATTAAATCTGACAAATAGTGAGGTGGTTGTAATAAAAATGTGTTGGTAAGAGACTGAACTTTTTTTCTGGTCAGTCATAGTTACATGACATGAGTCAGAGTTACAAAAGGTTATTCCCCTGTCATGTGGCATGGGTAAGTAGCCACTGACTCTAGTGGCTACTGTTACATCCTCCCTGACTTTTTTAAAGTCAAATACAAATGAAATATCACCCCAAAATAGCAACCACAATCTGAAACAATCAATTAATAAAACAGACAAATAGAGACATCTAGGCTGGAGGTCAGGATATTCAATATCGGTCAGTAACTACCATCTCTGAACCTCTGGCTTTCTGATCACGTGGTCTCTTCTTGTTCTCATACTAGTGCTTACTGCAGAGGTCAGGTTAGCCACTGAGATGGATCTGCAGCTTGGAGCCTATTTTTTGCTCTTGGTGTTTTTCCACTGACAGTGACTTGATGGGCAGGTATTACTTCTGTCACCACATGAGCATTGTCAAGTAGCATTCTGGTGGTTGTCCTCAAAAAGTAGACAGTCAGTGTTCTCCATAGTTTTGTTTGGCTGTTCTAAGTACCTGCAGGGCTAAAACCTGGGACCAGGCGGCATCTGGGCCACTGATGCTGCTGCATCACCACGGAAGGGTTAAGCCACGCTCCCATGAGAGGACCCTGTGAAGTTAGGCTTGACAGGCACTACCACCCAGCAGTGGCTGAGTGGCAGCCCCTCACAGCCCACTGATTGGCTGATACCAGTAATTAAATCAGGAAGCCAACATGAGGAGCTATCTGAGCAATGACACAGACTGACTGCCTGCTTCCGCTCCAGACCCTGCTTCTGACAGATGCTAGACTCTGGCTCTGACCCTGGTTTGTCCTTGACGTCACTATTCAATTACTGTTGGAAACCTAGTGCCTGACCTTGCTGGTATGACTTCCTGGTATCCCGACCTGGCTTGATTCTGACCCTGCTATCTGCCTGTTGCCTGCAACTTGGTGCCTGACCCTGACATCCTGGCATTCTGACCTGGCTTGCTCCTGACCCTGCTACTTGTCTTCTGATCTCAGCAGCTAGCCCATGTGACTGTGCATAGTAAGGACTTGAGGTAGTGTGCTTGATCTAATAAATCAAAAGAATGGCCAAAATGAGTCACTTGTGAATTGTGGGCCATTATCTGTTATTAGCTCATCTGGAATCCCATGACAAGTAAATGGTGATTTACAATGTGTTATTACATTGTTATTCAATGTGTTTTGCAACAAGTTAAAAAAATTCACTAATAAGAAGTCATCTTTCCTGTTTAGTTCAAATGTATCTATACCAACAGAGATCAGAAATCTCTCATGGCCTCCGGGGTTATTTTGCAGTCTATTTATTGCAGATTTCACACTTGGATACCTTATCTTTGATGGTAGCATTTGCTTGGTCATAATAGGATTTTTAAGCCTCTCTTTTTACACTTCTAAATACCCAGATGGGCGCTGCGGAATATGTATAGCATTTCTGACCTCATGCTGTTCAATCTGAGAATCTTTTCTTCAATATGTGGCAGAACATTATGCCATCTCTTGTTGTGGCATTGATCATTTTTACCCTAAACCAGCAGATCATCAACAGTTATTTCCATCCCATACAGAGCCTCAAAGATCTGGGGCATGATGGGAAAAATCCTGGCCCCACTGAAATTAATAGAAAAAATCCCATGGACTTCAGTGGGGCCAGGATTTCACCTTCACGCATGTCAGGCTGCTGAGACAATCCCAAGGGGAAATTGCTTAAACATGTATCTACCAAAAGAAATATGGGAGGCAAAGAGCTTTATACTTTATATATTGACTCAGACCTGCCTTGACTTGCATCAAAACCTAAATATTTAGGGGTCCTCTAGACATGAACTCTTTATCAGTTCTCAGGGGGTAGCACTCATGTTTGGTGGCCTAACTCAAAACTTTTGACTTTGTCCAAATTCTTAACTTGTTTGGCTTTATTATAGTGGCCATCCTGAGCATTCCAGTTAGTTGGTGTCTGTTCACTCAACAGCATCTACTTTTACCATCAGGTCAGGTTCAGCTTTTATTTTCTCTTTCAGTGCTAATGAGGTGTTATGTGGTTTGGTGGCGCACTGAGGTCTCTATCAATGTGAACTCTTACATTGCCAATGCATCCCACTTCCCTCAACACCTCATCAAGTTATTTAAGAATATATTT
The DNA here is from genome assembly GCF_002925995.2 of Terrapene triunguis. Classification (NCBI taxonomy): domain Eukaryota; kingdom Metazoa; phylum Chordata; order Testudines; family Emydidae; genus Terrapene; species Terrapene triunguis. Next base: position 13,653,581 of record NW_020664598.1, read on the forward strand.
TGTGTTCTGGACAGTTAGGATGACCAGATATCCCGATTTTATAGGTACAGTCCTGATATTCGGGGGTTTGTCTTATAAAGGCACCTATTCCCCCCACTCCCATCCCAGTTTTTCACACTTGCTATCTGGTCAACCTATGGACAGTAGACAAGTTAATCACCCATTTGATCATCTGCATTTGCAGCCTACTCTCTACCCCAGGCATACATGGGGTTTCCTCTTTCACTATTTCAAACTCTGCTGAGTGGTAGTCCTTACACAGATGTGCAAATGTAGCTTTGTCACATAGGTTAATTTGTGCCCACTGTATAAAACTTTTTATTTTTTATTTTTTATTATTTTAATGTCAGTAGTCTCTCTCTCTCTCTCGTGTGTGTGTGTGTGTGTGTGTGTGATTACATTGCACTCAGGTCTATTTTGAACTTCATTTTTTTGTTAATTTATTTCCAGTGTCAAAAACAATCTGTTGCAGAACTTTCCTTTGCAAATGTATTAAGAGACCCAACAAAGAACTCTATTATTGTCAACTTCATGATCTTCATCAGAGCTCTGTTCTTCAGCTGTACATTCATGAATGTATTTTGCTTTTGTATTTCTTTGCAATTTGTACTGAGAACAACACACTATTGCAAAATAGTTGTTTTTTATTGCTAGGGCCCTACCAAATTCATGGTCCATTTTGGTCAATTTCATGGGCATAGGATTTTAAAAATCATAAATTTAATGATTAGAGCTATTTAAATCTGAAATTTCATGGTGTTGTAATTGTAGGGGTCCTGACCCAAAAAGGAGTTGTGAGGGGGTCACAAGGTTATTGTAGAGGGGGTTGTGGTACTGCTACCCTTACTGCTGCTGCTGGTGGCCTTCAGAGCGGGGCAGCTGGAGAGCCATGGCTGCTGGCTGGGAGCCCAGCTCTGAAGGCAGAACCGCTGCCAGCAGCAGCTAGGGCCGACGAGATGGGGGGGGAAAGCTGGTACAAATTACCAGGGCCCGGCGGTCCGGAAAGGGGCCCGGGGCCCAGCTTCCCCCCCCCCCCATCAGCCCTGTTTAGCCAGTCGGCCCTTGCTGGGGGGACTGAAAAAATTCCGGGCCCGGCTTCCCTGCCCCCCCCACCTCCTGTCGGCCCTGTTTAGCTGGTCCACCCTTGCTGGGAGGCCCCCAAAATTTTTTTCACCGGGGCCCAAACCCGCTCTCAGCGGCCTTGGCAGTAGCACAGAAGTAAGAATGGCCTGGTATGGTATTGCCACCCTTCTGTGCTGCTGCTTACAGAGCTGGGCCCTCAGTCAGCAGCCGCCACTTTCCAGTCGCCCAGCTCTGAATGCAGCAGCGCAGAAGTAAAGAATGGCATGGTATGGTATTGCCACCCTTACTTCTGTGCTGCTGCTGGCGGGGTGCTGCCTTCAGAGCTGGGTGCCTGACCAACAGCTGCCACTCTCCGGCCGCCCAGCTCTGAAGGCAGGACAGAAGTATGGGTGGCAATACTGCAACCCCCCTAAAATAACCTTGTGACCCCCCTCCAACTCCACTTTGGGTCAGGATCCCCAATTTGAGAAATGCTGGTCTCCCCCGTGAAATCTGTATAGTATAGGGTAAAAGCACACAAAAGACCAGATTTCACGGTGGGAGACCAGATTTCACGGTCCGTGATGCATTCTTCATGGCTGTGAATTTGGTAGGGCACTATTTATTTCATAACACAGCACCCTTTGTGATGACCACTTTTTCATCATGTTATTACAGTCACTTTTATTGCAAACAAATATGGTCTCTGCCATTTGTTTACCCTTGTAATATCTATTTGTGCCTTAATATACACTCTAATTAGAGATGCACTTTTGTTTTTTCACTGTTTGTTAACACTGTCATTGGAGAAGCACAATTTTCACTTGTTTTGCAAATATTCACTATTTATTGCAAAGTCACGTCTAGGTCTTGCAGTAACTTGGCTTTGAGCCAGATATCAGTTTTACCTTCAATAACTCAGTCTATCGTTAGCAAATAGACAAATTATTCCATCTTCTAAATGTCCCTGTTTGCACAATTTAGCTTTAATATGCAATGTTGTCACAAAATGATCAGAGGTTTCACCTGGCAGCTTATTCCTTGTCTTTTGCACGTGACATGCTGGGTGAAACACAGACTTCAGGACATTTTTAAATGGCCTTGTCTAGCAGTTTGGAGTACCTTCTTGCTCCCATTGGATGGTACTATTGGTCTCCAGGGCTTGTTGGCCTTCCCCATGTAGCAAGTGTGGTGGATTTCTTCCTGTCTAATTTCTCTGTATTAGCACTTGCTTCTAGGAACATGTGGAAGTGCTTCAATCCCTTCCCCCAGTGATATGCCAGTCTGAGGACTTCAGGAGCTCCCACTGGCTCCATCTTCACCACAGATTTAGTTTTCTTCTGACACCACACAGGAGTGCTGCTAAGTGACTCATCCTTACTGTCTGGCCCTAGTCACATGATATGGGTCAGGGTTACAAATGCTTTACATACCCCTTCCCCACATCAGTGATCAATACCCACTCTCCCCTGTGGCTGCTGTTATGGGAGTGATAAGCAGACAAGGAAGATGTGTGACGAAAAAGAAAGTCAAGGATCAGTATGCGGGTTGCCCGCACAATTTGGTGTTTTCTTCCAGATATGCAAAGCAGGGATGTTTGTTAAAGAAAACACCCAACCAGGTATAAGTGTATGAGATTCTACTCACATCTATTTCTACATTCTGGTCTGGGAAGAGGGTGGGGATGGTGGAAAAAACCCTTCTGGTGCCCAAAGCAACATCTGAGTAGTGCATGTCCCCCTGTTGCAAGGCACTGGCGGGAATACAGTACAGCCATGTGTAGCATGCCAGTGTGCATCAGTGCCAAGTGGCTTCCAAAAAATCACTGGTACTATCCAAGATCTCAGTGAGCAGGATGACGCTGAGGGAAATAAATCACATGGCAAATAGAAATCTCAGGATAAACTGACTCCTGGTATGTGGAGGAGAGAGAGAGAGTGTGGACAATTGCTAACAGTTTAGGTAGGTTTATATATCAGAGCTGTTGTGTGTATCAGTCTGTCTTTTTGCAACACACATGCATATCTTCCTCTAGCTCACCAAGTAGAGGCTTGTCTTCAAGAAGTCCAAGGTTATGTATTGTACTGCCTATGGCTGTGCGGTGCATATCTGCAATTAAATGACAACTGCAGTGTCTGTCTATGCAGCCACAGATGGGTCCTTTGGATCCTAAATTTAACCTACGTTGAAACTTGCATATGATGGTGAAAAATAGGGTCTCTATTCCACTTGTCTGTGGGCTCCATCTCACAAAAATAATTCTACTGCTGATTGATTTGTCAAACAAAATGTAGGGATTTAGTAAAACAAGCATGTGGTAAAGCTCCGTGATTGATCTCTCCAAGGCAGATATGAAGTACCTTGATGGAAGCTACCAAGGGGAGGCAAGAAGGGAAAAAACTGAGACAGGATGAAACTCCATGGAGTTCAGCTAAAAATGGCAGAGGCTAATGCAATTTCTTTTTTTAGTAACTTTTTATGTGGCAAAATGGTCGTGGTCCCTATTAATTCTTTTTGTTGCGTCTCTTATAGTGGTCACAGCAGAAGCAGTTGCTATGGTGAAGGCTGAAAACACTTTCCATTATGAGATTCTGTTATACATGCCTATAACTTTTCATAACATTCTCATTTGGGAATCCAATTTCTCATGCTTGTTCTCTTCTCAGAGATGAATAATTTTGGGAAGCTTATACAAAATCTTTTCATCCATTTGTGAGTGATGGCAGATACATACACTTACACACAAGAAATCTGGCCATCCCCTTTGAAATAGAACTACATAATCAATGGCTAAAACATAAACATTGAAGAAGGGCGTAAATGTAGTCTTCACTGAGGAATGGTGTCTTTCCTTGGTTTGACAAATAGTAGCTGTGGTTTGACAAAGGTCGGAGCATTTGCAAATGCTGAGCATGCTCATTTGAATTTGTCCATGACACTGGGAGACGTTCACTTAAAAATTGGCACCGGGTGCATGCATGTGCCACTCAGGAAGTGCATGTGTAATACCACCATGGGACAGTCACATAATTAACACCTATATGTGGTTTAGACGCTAGAGGGGGACAAAGAGCTACTTCGTATTTGCACGTCTTGGACACAGGCCTTTCAAAACTGGTTAACAGGCAGGAGTGTGTCCTGCCATTTTGTTACCCTGTTAATTTTGATTTTTTTTTTTTACTCTTCTTTTGCATTTTAAAATTATTTAAGGCCTTGAAGTGGCATAAGCAGCTTAAATTGATCTGAAGTCTTGGACTAGTTTAAGCTCTTTAAGATTAAGGCCATAGATTGCATTAAGCTGCAAACAAAAACGGAACTGGTGAGCTGGCCAGGGGCTCTGATGTTACCTTAAACATTTTTGAATCTGTGCACTGACGGGATATATCTGTACAGGTATGGAAATGCATATTTGTCCTGAGAGACTAGCAGTCACCAGTCATCCTTTGGTCAACTAATGCCTGTCAGCTATGGAATGGGGCATTTTATTTCTTTATTTCCTTTTTTCCCCAAGAAAATAAAAATCTAGAAAATTAAATAGTTATACCGCCTCTTCCCCACACCCCTCTCTCCCCCCCGTTTTAATGTTAGGAAATGCAAAAGTTAAGGTCAGTTGTACAACAAGAAGATACAAGACAGCGTCATAATACATATGCCCAAAGGACACAGTTAAGGTAGCAGATTAGTCTTAACATTTCTTGACTTCCAAGTGCTTCGCTTTGCAGCCTTATTGTTGCGTTTCACACAGGGTTTGCATTTTTTTAAATAATATCACCCAGTTTCAAAAGTAGACACTTTGAACACTGAATGTGAAACACTGCTTTCACTGAGATCGCTTCTGTAAATCACTCTGTATCCTCCATTGTAGTGCCCTTTTGTAACTTCCTACAATAATACTCCTCAAGGAGGGATCGCAACACACATCTCACCACCTACTGTAGCATCAGTTCACTTGTGGGACTATGTGTCCTCCTTCTGGCAGAAACACAGTTTTCACTAAATGATTTGCACAGAACATCAGAAATGGAGCCTAATCTTTATGCCGATACCAACAGGCACAGCACTTTAAAGTGAAAACCTAAGAGTTTATGTCTACATGCGGAAATTGGGGGTGAGGGGTTGAAGCAGTGGTGGATTCCAGTCCAACCCCAGAGGTGTAACACAGGTGGTATTCATTTAATGCTTTTAACAGAAGGGATGGATCAGTAACTGCAGCTGGAGAATTTAGTGTCAGCTCTGTAGCATTTGATTGCCATGGAAACATCAGCTGACCTCAAAGACAAACTTCAAATGCTTTCTTTTTGTGGTTCATTTCTGCTGCTCCTAGATATGCACTCACACCCTGAAGAAAAAAGACCAACACAAATAGTTATGGCACCTTTGTATCAGATCACACAAGAACTCTGGCTTTTTGTGGTGCAGAGATCTGACAGTAGCTGTGTGTGTGTGAGAGAAAGAGAGAGTGTATACAACTGTCATGGATCCACAGGATCAGTGCTCTGACCCCAGATTTGGACAGCCTCTTGGATGACTCCTTCAGTGAGCCAGACCCCTAGGGGTCTCACTCTTCCTTGAGGATAAGCCCCATGGCTTCACCGCCTCCTTAGGCTGGACCTCTGGTCCTTCAGTGCCTGCTTCACACTGCGCTCCATTCAGCAAGCCCCACTGAGGCAGAAGCCTGAAGGAGACTTCTACTACCTTAGGGAGCAATGCACCTCCAACAGCATCTGCAGGGTCATTCGCACAGCGTTGTCCAAATAGAAGGGTTCATTAGTCAACTGGAACACAGCATAGAAAGTCCTTGGTTAGCATAGATTAAAGAAAGTTACAGCATGGTTCGTTCTTTGTAGCTCAGAGCCCCAGCCAAGTCGTGTCCCGTTGGTTCCCACTCTGTCCTCTCTTTGTTGAAGTTCCTGGGCCAGTCCGACCTGGCCCTTCCTCAGTCCTTTGTTGTCCAGCTGGTCAAACACGGCTGGCTTCCTGTGGAGGAGTGGGCCATCTCTGGTCGTTAGCTGCTAGGTAGCAAATGTCCCAGTGTTTGGCTTTTCCATTCTCTACATGGACTCTCCAATGGCATGGGCCCCAACTCAAGACAGTGAGGTGTCAGTCACACCTGCCTGGTCGCCTGTTCAAGAGTAAATAGCCGTTTTCTATCCCCTAGGTGACAATGCAGGATATGAGGGGAACTGAGGCACAGGGTTCATACAAAATATTTACAGAAAATTCCCACTCCATCACAACAACCCATCGTCCTTTACTTCTGATTGGGATCAGCCCGCTTTCTTCAACATGGCCTACATTAGACTGCTACATCAGTTCATCCTGATTTTGCAGCACAAGGCATTTTTTCACGGCTCTTGTTTTATTTCTTTTTAAAGTAGGCCAGATAGCTAGAGAGAACCCTAATTGCTCACTCCCAAGGCCAGCATGCACTGGGAGAGATGTGGAGGCTGCACACTCGGCCCTCTGGGGAGATGAGAAAGCAGGTAATGCCTTGTGCTGCTCACCAGCAAATAATCTGGCCTTTGGCTCTGGGGAGAGTCTGTGTAGCCCCTGTCTTTTGGGAGGACAGAAGCTCTGCTGTGAAGAGGTGAATTAAAGCTGGACAAAATGTGGAGTAGGCTCTGATAGGAACACAAAGGACTGTCCCAGCAACAGCCATGGAAGATAAGCTACATGTTTTTTTAAAGCTCTGTAGTTCTCTGCTCCTTGATAATGTCATAGAATAGAATATCAGGGTTGGAAGGGACCTCAGGAGGTTATCTAGTTCAACCCCCTGCTCAAAGCAGGGCCAATCCCCAGACAGATTTTTGCCCCAGATCCCTAAATGGCCCCCTCAAGGATTGAACTCACAACCCTGGGTTTAGCAGGCCAATGCTCAAACCACTGAGCTATCCCTCCCCCTGGCGTTGATCTGCTGCTGGCATTTGCATTTCAAGGCCAGAGGAAGATGGTCAAACAAAACTTGAGTTTACTGGGTTTTTTTTAACAATTACTTATTGAGTGCCTTTAGTATACTGGTACCAAACAAAGAGGAAGGCAGTGCATGGGTAATAGAAGGAGAGGTAGAGCTGGCACGACACCTTACTAGGCAGGAACAACTCTCTGTAGAGAGAGAAAGGGGACTGCCTGTGTATGTGTAACAGAGCCTAGTTTGGAATTTAGAAATTCACTCAAGACTCAGACCCACCTTCCCAGGCACCCTTGCAATGTGGGCCCGTCTTGTCTATTCTTGAGGGCACTATTAGGGGGCGATAGAGAAGTTAGTCATACATATGGTACTTATGCGGAGTTGGACAGCTTCATGGGAGATGAAAGTTTTAGCTCCCTGCAACATGAAGAAAGAATCCATCTTAGCCCTTTTCAATGCCATGTAATCTTTAAAAGGCAGAAAAATAAGGGATTAGGAGTGCTGCTGCCCACTCTGCAATTCATGTGATACCATTTTCATGGATTTGTCCTGTCTCTTGCAGGCTTCATTTACAGGACAATGAAAATCTCAGTTTGATTTCTGGATAATTATGTCCCTCAGGATAAATATAAATGGTTCCAGTTCTAACTGAATGGCTCGGGAGACTGGTTGTGGGATACAAAGCCATCTACAGCAAGGTCCGCCCCCCGCACCCCCTTCAAATTCAATCCAAGTCAGACAGTGAGCAAGAAAAAGTCATTATAACCTGACAGTTGTGTGGTTGCCTGCGTGAAGTGAGGTGGTGGGTCTCAGTACAGTTGCTAATGGACAGATGTCCAAATCATACAACAAACACCACCACAACTGGTACCAGATGGCATCTTTGATGGCATCCACAGCAGAGGAATAAGGATTAAATGGACATTGAGATAACACTACCCTCTCATCCCTTGAATTGTTCCTTGCAGGGTATTTTAGAGGCATTGGCAGGGCAGTGTGTGAGAAGTTTGCACTGCTTCTGTTTATGCTGTGCTTCTATAGACAAAGAAAGGACCTCAGCCGCCATGAATCTGACAATTCTCATCAGCTCTAAATTCACTTTAAAAGCCAAAGTCAGACTTCCATATAGGGATCTGATTTTCAGAGCAGAAGTAGATTTATCCTCCACATCCTGGAAAAGGGAAAAATTAGCCAGGGTGCTGAAAGATCATATGAAAAGGGTGCTGAAAGTCTCTTCTTCTTGGGTGCAAAGGCATGTTTAAACTGGATAAGAAGCCTGCTGTGACTTTAATAGTCTGTTCTGATTACGTTTAAGTTTCAGCTTACATATAACCGCAAATGTGTAAGAAATTGCAGAGTAATCACATTTGTGAGGAAAATAAAAGATAAAGTAGCCACAAAGCTAGAAGAAATTGGTTTGAACTAACACAAATCCTGTACTGGCAGGGGAGGAGAGTTAACATGGAAACGAGAAGATAGCAGAAAGTTATAAATAAGTCTGTGTAACAACGGGAAGCTGAAATCTTATTGTCCAGTGCTGGAGGTAACCATGATGAGATCATCCTGATGAGCTTCCCATTTGTGATTAATTGATCACTACTTACTGAGTGCTTTGCCTTCCAAAAGATTTGTTAGACCCACCTGCTGAGTAAGTGAATCTCAGTCCAACACCTTTACTGCTGTGAATGCAGCACTGTGACAAGTCAAGTCCTTCTATGTGATAATGAAGGTCAGCTCAAATTAATTGAGAGCCTGTAACAGGGGGTTCCTGCCAGTGCTACAATTTGGCATCAATCTAGCAGTCTGGTTATATGGCAGACCTGAGATGTGATGGAATGGCAGGCATATGAATCAGATACTGGACGAACTTGCAGCAGGATAAACAGTCTGGGAGATCAGACATGCAGTGATGGAAGGAGTTATTTCCACACAAAAATTACTTAATTATGACATTAATTACCACTGCCTATATTATCCCCACACCACTAAAGGGCTATGCTAATACTGGCTCCGTTTTTTGCTGCCTCTGGTTACGCGCTTGCAAGGCTGCAAGGCATCATGTTGGCCTCATGGGTGTAGTCAGTCATGTTATTACTGCTGGGCTATCTTGAGGTGAGATGGTCATGGTCATCACCGTGCCCCCAGTGTTCAACGTTAGTCACTGAGTAACTTCCATGCTTTGAGCATCCCCTGTTCTATTCTTTTCTGGAGTCCATCTCATCAAAATGTAGTGCGACTGTAGCTTCTGAAGAAATAATGCAAGACAGGATGTGCAGTGACAGTGTCACTCCTGACTTGCGTGCAGAACACATGGGAGGGTGTGCACTTACTGTGTTGTACATATCTTGGATGCAGAGATACATGATAGGGTGCACTGTATACACACCATTGGTGCAATCATACACAACAGGGTGCACTGCAATTGTAGAGTCTTGTGCTCAAATCTTGGGTGTCATAATATACAACAATTTGGAGTTACTGTGTCATATCTATGTGCCATAAGAGAGTAATACACAAAGGGCCAGCTCCTTACCTGGTGTAATTAGGTGCAGCTCAATGAAATGCATTGATTTGCACAAGCTGAGGATCTGGCTCAACAGGGTGTACAGTTATGGTACAGGATACACGTTCTCCAGGTGTAATAATACACTGCAGCTTGTGTAGTTACAATTCAGTACACATGCACTGCTGCTGAAATAATACACAACAGGATGCATGGTTACCGTGGTTTACTATGCATGCCTCCAGTGTGCTGTGAGACATGAGGCCAAAGGCCAAATGCAAGAAGCACCCAACCAGCAGATATATGATACGATAACAGCATTACTATACACCCCGCTGTTTATTGTGGTTCTTAGTTTTTAAAAAGTGTATTAAATTCCAACCCATGTGGGTTTATGGTCTCATAATGACACAGCATGGAAACCCTGTCAGCCAATCAGATAGCTCCTTCCACCCAAGCCTTTTTATAAGGGCAAATTTAAAGTAAATCCTTTGCATTCTGCAACCCGTCTGTTAGCTGATGATGATGCGACGGTGTATAATTAAACGATAATTTATATTCCGTGCAAGTGTGCACAGAGCAATAAAGTGTTCTCAAGAGCCGTGTGCCGCTGAGGCATTCAGTCCATGCACAGAAGGAGTTTACTGCAAAGCTGCTCCCGCACAACGGAGTTTGTCACCACGGAGCTAGGAGCATTTTATTCTTTAATAATTTCAGGATTGTGATATAATTTAACTAGTTAATGGGACATCTACCTCAGGATCAGGCCGCATTTTGTTATTTATTTGTTTCATGTACCTGGAACAAAAAAACGTGTAGGGTAAAGAGAGGCTGAAAATGATGCAGTTTCTGTTGTGATGTGGGGTTTTTGTCCAGCTCTATAATGAAAGATCAGATGACGGCCACAAGACTAGCACACCCTCCAAAGAAATTAATAACCACAAATAACAACCAATAGCAACAACATCCAGATGCAGATCTACAGAAACTCTTTAAAAAACGAAACTCACATTTCAGTGAGAATTGCCTGGGTTAAATAAAGTTAAATAAATAGCATCTTCTAAATCAGACTTCTGTGGGGCTGTTCTTACCTACTAGAGTTGCAAAGTAACCTAGGGTTACCATACGTCCGGATTTTCCCGGACATGTCCGGC
>NW_020664598.1:13664607-13715601 GCF_002925995.2 Terrapene triunguis
CAATTTATTTATCTTGCACATTTGAAAGCACAGACTGTTCATGAGTCAGTTTCCGCGGTTGTTTTTTTGGGAGGAGTGGGGAAGGGTGTGTGTGTCTTTCAGTCAGGCACAGAAGAGATATTTTTTAAAAACCAAGAGGAAAATGTGATTGTAGATCCACATAAATTTTGAGGCGTCTCAAGGGCAGGCATAGTACCAGAAATTACTTGTATCTATTTTTAGGAACTGACTAGCTTTCAAATCCATGGTCCCTCTTTAAGGTGAAGGAACGAATTCCACTAATAGTTGGCTTTTCATCCTTTATCTAAGGCCTCAGTCACAAATACTAGCCACAGGCATGTTTAAACAAAGTTGTTGTTAGCAGGGTTCTGGCACAGTGGCAGCATACAGAGGTTCCTCTAGCTTTCCAGCTTAGGCCTCACAAAGGTGTAGAGGGCAAGGAATCAGGGCCAGCTCCAGGCACCAGCTTACCAAGCAGGTGCTTGGGGCAGCCACTCCGGAGAGGGGCGGCACGTCCAGCTATTCGGCGGCAATTCGACGGACGGTCCCTCGCTCCAGCTCGGAGTGAAGGACCTCCCGCCGAATTGCCATCGCGATCGTGGCTTTTTTTTTTTTTGGCTGCTTGGGGCGGCCAAACCCCTGGAGCCGGTCCTGCAAGGAATTGACACATGGCTGGGCCACAGAGCCCAAGCAAGCTCTCAGAGCAAATACAAGGGACTCTAAAACTAGTTACTTGGTAATCAGAATGGAGGGATATATGTGAGAAAGCAGAAGTGCAGGTGTGGGGCAAAACCTTAAACCGATTCAGCATGGCTAGTGCTGGCAAACTGAGCCGGTTGTGTTTAAACCAGTTCAAGCACAATCAGCCTGGTAATCAGATGATAACAAAACCTCCCTACCTGAACATCCCCACCACCCTGCTTGATGCAATCATGCTTAAAAATGGCTGTAACTAGCTCCACACAATACTGCTTCCGATATGGAGAGGTCAAAAGTGGACTCTCAAACCACAGTCACAACTCATTTATGGTTTTCCTCCTCTGCAGCTCTGAATAGCCTCCATGAAAACTTATCCACGCAGGGTCCCCAGGTGCTATAGCGATTAGTATTTATTATTTGTATTGCAGTAGCACCTAGAGGCTCCAACTGAGATGAAGGGTCCCATTATGCTGCACATTGTGTATAACAAAAGGATGGTCCCTGCCCTAAAAAGCTTAGAGTCTACATGTAAGATAAAACAACGAGGAGTCCTTGTGGCACCTTAGAGACTAACAGATTTATTTGATGAGATGATGTATGTAATAGCCCTTGCTGGCTGTTGTGTTTGTACCCACACCCTAGGCCTACATGCTTTTAAGCTTCCTTTGGTCTGGGGAGGCTCTGGCCTCTCTGACATACTTCCTGGGTGCAGATTCTCTGTTGGCTACCTGGAGGTTGAACCTCATGGCCCCACTGCTGTAGGCCCCCAGAACCAGTTCTGAACCTCACTCCCACCCCAAAGACACCGCAGTAGCTTAAGCACACCCTTTCCCAGAACGCCAGCTTTGTAGGTTCTCTAGTTTATAATTTACCCCTTCCGGGACATGTGATCCTTGAAGCAAATAGGCACAGACATTGCAAAGGGTTTCTAAAAAGCAATTACTCTTTACTTGAGACACACAGGAGATATACAGATCTATGCAAAATAAGAAAAACCCATGTGTGATTCCCTGCCTCAGTTTACTAACCACTCAAGTGTTCTCTGGGATTTGATCCGGATTCTGGGACTTCTCTCCTTCAACACATGCTTCTTTTACTGTTCTGGTTGGTGAGAGACAGCTGCTCTGAGCAGACCTAGTCCTTTTATAGACTTCCAGACTTCTTTGTTAGGTCAGCCTCAACCCCCTCGTCAGGAGATCAACTGCCTGGTTACCAGCCCACCTGAGTGGACTGGGTCTTATGAGTGCCTGATAGCTCCCTGAGGTAAGGTATCTTCCATTTGAATGGAAGACCATGGAGGTTTAACAACCCACCGTTGTTAGCCCTGTGTCTCCACCCTTTGGAATTTCACACCAAGATGGAGGTAAAAAGACAGCAGAGAAGGCACAGACCAGCCTTACAGTCATAATGGAGTTTGTAGTTTGATATAGATAGGTACAGAGGGTTCATAATATCAAACAGAATTAATAAATTGTATATAGATTCCCCAGATTGGCCTCGTCAAGATTAACAGAGCAGGGGTACCTCACAAGTACCGCTGGTGAGTTCTTACACTCCTTTTTTTCAAGATAGAGCTTCTGTTATTACCTTTTATTGATTTAATAGCTAGACAAATACAATTAATGTGCAGTAACAGGTGTTTAACCTCTCCCCATTATCAGGGCAACCATTTTCAAAACCAGATTTAAAGGAAGGGCAGCTGTCTGATTAGGAGTAGCCACTGGATGTCAAACAAAGCAACTTCTGTGGTGTAGACACAGCCTTAGATGAGACTTGCTGTCTTGCCTGACAGAAGCATTTCCCAATGAAATGTGATTTTTCCTTTATCAAAAATATTGCTGTGGCTTTGTCTCATTCACTAGTGTTTCATTTGGGACACTCCCACCTCCCCTCACAAATCTCAGCCTGGATTTCTCTGCCCCCATCCAACAGAATTCAGTTTATTACACTCCTGTCAGCTGTGCTGGAGAAGTCAGTTTTTCTCCCTCCAGTCCTGCTTGGATGCCAACGCATCCCTGGCGGACTGTTATTACTGCCTGTCATTCATATTCTATCCGCCAATTCCATGGAGGGGAGATTTAAACCTCAGCCCATCTGCATTCAGTTCTGATTGGATGATTATCCCAAAGCTGCAGAAAGTGTTTTTGATAAACAAATAAAAATTCTATATTGCCACTGCTGTCCTGGGACACTGGCTCATTAGTAAACATGGAAGGGAAGTACATGACTGATTGCAAGAACCTATCAGGGCAATTCTTTAGGATTTAATTTTTTGTGGGGAAGAGACTGTTACAATGAATTGTTCATGAAATTTGGCAGTCCTGGAGGCTCTGAAGTCCTGTGTCTAGCGTAGGTACAGTATCATGGGCAACAGTAGTCTACTTTCCCCTCACACCGGTCTAACCCTGACTTGGAGAGACCACTTCTTGGGGTAGTTCAGTCTCCATGCCCATTCAGTCCAACAATGGTGCCAATCAGGAGGGTGGTTTTATGTCATACAGGCATCTATTCACTAGGTATTGGACTGCAGGCCCCAGCTCATTTTGCACTGGTCCCCAAACAACCCAAAAACACACCAGCATTCAGTTATTATCAGTAGCCCTGGTACCTCTTACATCATGAGGCCTGATTAACGGTAAGTGGGGCCATCCTAGTTCTGATAGTTGAATCTGAACAGCATGTGGGATTCACACACTGGACATAAAATTTTCTCTAGCCAGCATGATTCAGCATTTTTGGGGCCTTGGTAAGTTGCAATAAATAGTGAGAGAGTGGCATGTCATTGATGGATGCTGGTAAATTGGAGTTTAAAATATTGTACATGACGTCTTACATAACCAAGGACAGTGGAGGGGATGGAGCCATGCACCAGCAAATTGTTGTGCATACTACTGATTGTTTATTAGCTCAGTAAAAACACGGAGTTTGATCCAGGGATTGAAACAGCATTTCTAATGAGTTTCACAGTCATGGCTGGTTTTACTCTCCATTGTTTGTAACTTTCTCCTCATTAGTATTTATTATATGGTGGTGTCTAGAGACCCCAACCAAGATCTGAGCCCCATTGTTGTGGGCACTGTACAAACACTGTCCTTGCCCTGAAGAGTTTGCCATTGAGATAGATGAGACAAAGTGTAGGAGAAGGGGAGTACTTCCTTCCTTTTCGTATTTAGCAACCACATGGTTTCAAACTGGCAACAGAGATTTTCCCTGATATCTCCTCTCACAATCCTATGTCTCTAATGGAGCTGAAATTATTCCTTTTAGCAAAGAAGGGACTCTTTTGCCATTTTATAACCACAGCCCTTTGAAACAAGCCACAGAGCTTGGTTTATAGCTCGGTATCTCTGCCATGCACCTTCCTCCGATCACGATATAAGAGCCAGGATGGCCTGCCACACAGGGACTACTGCATTCCTACCCACACAGTCTCATGTTACGAGGATAATCCATTTAACAAGGGATGATGTGGGGGAAGGGACTGGGATTTCTAATGAAACAAGTGGGTTGATTTCAGAATAAGGAGGAGGGGATCACCAGCTGACTTCTGGGAAGGAGGCCCTCCAGTGGCCTGCATCTCCTGCTGTTGATTTGCAAATGGTGTGACACTTCTCTAAAGATGACCCCAGAGCCTGGGGTGTCTCTACAAAATGTTTGGAAAGATCTGGAGCATTTAATCTGGGGTGAGTCTACCCTCTGGGGCAGGGATTGTCTCTTCATCTATGTCTGTACAGCACCCTGCACAATGGGGACCTGATCTTAATTGGGACCATAAAATGTTTATTATTCAGGAATGTCTGGTCACCATGTATAGAATTTAGCCAGAGAGGCAAAGTTCCCCTCAACCGCCCCTTCATTAGAGGGGAAAATGAGGGCTAACATCAATGTATTTCCCCCACACACACTGAGGTGAAAAATCAATCTCCTCCCATTCTCTGTCCTGTGCCTCTGCCAGGAGCTTTCTGGGCCAAAGGACACCATCAGTGCATTAGAGGAGTGAGTCTGACAGGCTGCCAGCTGCCAGCAAGGTTGGCTTACCACACTGCAGGGGACACAGAGCAGGCTGAATGACCTTCTGTCATGGGCGGCAGTGCAGACTGTATGGCCAGAGTTCTGAAGGTGTTTGCTGGCAGCTGGATTTGTGGGTTTGTCTAGAGAGAAGCCAAGCCAGAGTGTATCATGCCAATATATAGTTTCAGATACATCAGTGGGAGGGAGAGGAAATGCATGAGGCCAGGGTCATATATGTGGGAGGCAGGGAGATAAAACCATCTGCAGCAGAAATATATTGAGGCTCTTGGTCTCTGTTTGTTGGTCTTCGTTTAGCCTCAGAGCAGCGACAGGTTCAGAGCATCTCTTCCTTTCAAGAGGGCTATGAAATCTTTAGCTCAAAAGAGCCCGATGCCCACTTACAGTAAGGTTCTGGCAGCAGGTACACTCCCAGAGCGATGTAAAGGGGCCTCAGTGCAAGTGAGAATCAGGCCCAACAAAGCGTCAGGGGGCCAGTTTTAATCACTCTTTGTGTGTACCTTCATGCCAAAGGAAAACATTCAGAGTTGTGGTCACAGCGTTCCACTCTGTACGATGCTGGCCAGAGCATTCTGTGCTGTGCAGCACGGGATGGGTTAATGGTTAGCATGCCCAGGCATTTGCATGAAGAAAATGTGAGTCAGAACTAAGTATTAATATGGGGGCAGCAAGAAGGAGAGGGGAGTGACTTTTCTAGCAGCTTGCTTCTTACAAGAGGGGTCCCTTCCTATCACGACCCCACCCCATGTAAGGTGTGTCTCCAACTTCTAACGAATGTGGGATTTCCTTGCTGCTGTTACACAAGCAAAGGAAGTGTCTCTAGTGAATTCAGAGATGGAGGGAGCCCTCTGGCATTTTGGCACTACCAGATTATTATTCATTATTTTTGGTCATGATTATTATTATTTATTAATTTTATTACAGTATCATTTAGAGGCCGCAGCTGAGAGTGGGGCTCATTGTGCTAGGTCAGTGGTGCCCAAACTTGTCCTCTCACAACCCACCTTTCCTGTAATGGAATGTGTCTGCCCCCGCTGGGAGCGGAGCTGCAGCCGCGGGCCGGGGGCCTGGGGCAGAGCCGGGGCCGTAAGCGGGAGCCGGGGGCCAGGAGCGGAGCCAGGGCCACAGTTGCAGCAGGTAGGCCGGGGGTGAGGGCTGGGCAGAGGCCGGAGCAGAGTGGAGCTGGGGCAGAGCGGGGCTGGGCGGCGCTCTCTCCTCATCTCCTGTGGTGGCTGGGCTGGGCCCTGCTGTGCATCTCGTATGTTCCTCCATGCCTTCTAAAGGGGTGTGCTCCACAATTTGGGGGCCACTGTGCTAGGTGCTGTACAAACACATAATAAGAGACAGTCCCTGTCCCAAAGAATTTACAATCTAAATAGACAAGACAGACAAAAGGTATACACTGCAGTCGGAGGTGTGATTGCAGCTCGGTTAGGCTTACCAGCATTAGCTTCAATCTAGCTAGCATGGCTAAAAATAGCAGTGAATATGCAAGGAACAGGCTAGCAACATGGATACAGTCCCAGGGTCCCCAGCATGCTTGTACAGCCTGTGCTGAAGCCCGTGCCACAGCTATTTTTAGCCATGCTAGCTAGATTAAAGCTTGTGTGGGTATTCCATCCTGTGCTGCAATCAACTCTGAGTGCCGTGTAGACGTACCCAAAGAGGGGGAAGGAGGAAACAGGTAGAGAGAGAGGAAGCGACTTGCCTAAGGTCACACAGGAGGTCAATGGTGGAGATGGGATTCACATGGAGATCCTAGACTTGTTTTGCTGCAGCCTCTAAAAAGGATTTTGCCATACTGGCATGTCCCTGTGTGCCAAGGATGTCTTTTGGTATGTGTTCTCCCCAACACCTTGTCTGATTGGCTTCAGACATTCCGGAAATATTCTACTCTAGCATAATTCCACTCATGCCCGCAGAATGGAGTGTGTACAATTCACTGCTTAGCTGCAACTAGCAATGGTAAAGAAGAGGAAGAAAAAGAGGCAAAAGCAAGAAGCAGAGAGAAGAGGAGTAGTAAGAGAAGAATGGAAAAAGAGCGAGAGAAGGAAATATTATAAAAATAACATGGCTCTGACTGTGTTGGGGGTGAAGTAAGGAGGAAAATTAGACCATTGGCTCTACTGTGATTTTGGCTATCATCTCTAGGGAGAGGTGCTCAGATTCTATGGTAAAATCATAGGATGGAAAGGACCTCGAGAGGCCATCTAGTCCAGTCCCCTGCACTCATGGCAGGACTAAGTATTATCTAGACCATCCCTGACAGGTGTTTGTCTAACCTGCTCTTAAAAATCCCCAATGATGGAGATTCCACAACCTCCCTAGGCAATTTATTCCACTGTTTAACCACCCTGACAGGAAGTTTTTCCTAATGTCCAACCTAAACCTCCCTTGCTGCAATGTAAGCCCATTGCTTCTTGTCGTATCCTCAGAGATTAAGGAGAACAATTTTTCTCCCTCCTCCCTCTAACAACCTTTTATGTACTTGAAAACTGTTATCATGTCCCCCCTCGGTCTTCTCTTCTCCAGACTAAACAAACCCAATTTTTTCAATCTTCCCTCATAGGTCATGTTTTCTAGACCTTTAATCATTTTGTTGTTGTTCTCTGAACTTTCTCCAATTTATCATGTCTTTCCTGAAATGTGGCGCCCAGAACTGGACACAATACTCCAGTTGAGGCCTAATCAGTGTGGAGTAGAGCAGAAGAATTACTTCTCGTGTCTTGCTTACTACACTCCTGCTAATACATCCCAGAATGATGTTCACATTTTTTGCAACAGTGTTACACTGTTGACTCATATTTAGCTTGTGGTGCACTATGACTTCCAGATCCCTTTCCTCAATACTCCTTCCAAGGCAGTCATTTCCCTGATTTTTCCTTCCTAAGTGGAATACTTTGCATTTATCCTTATTGAATTTAATCCTATTTACTTCAGACCATTTCTCCAGTTTGTGCAGATTATTTTGAATTATAATCCTATCCTCCAAAGCACTTGCAACTCCTACCAACTTGGTATTGTCCGCAAACTTTATAAGTGTACTCTCTGTGCCATTATCTAAATCATTGATGAAGATATTGAACAGAATTGGCCCCAGAACTGATCCCTGCAGGACCCCACTTAATATGCCCTTCCAGCATGACTGTGAACTACTGATAACTACTCTCTGGGAACGGTTTTCAAACCAGTTTTGCACCCACCTTATAGTAGCTCCATCTAGGTTGCATTTCAGTAGTTTGTTTATGAGAAGGTCATGCAAGACAGTATCAAAAGCCTCACTAAAGTCAAGATATACCACATCTACCGCTTCCCCCCTATCCACAAGGCTTGTTACCCTGTCAAAGAAAGCTATCAGGTTGGTTTGACAAGATTTGTTCTTGACAAATCCATGCTGACTGTTACTTATCACTTTATTATCTTCTAGTTGTTTGCAAATTGATTGCTTAATTATTTGCTCCGTTATTTTTCTGGGTACAGAAGTTAAGCTGACTGGTCTGCAACTCCCCGGATTGTCCTTATTTCCCTTTTTATAGATAGGCACTATATTTGCTTTTCCAGTTTTCTGGAATCTCTCCAATCTTCCATGACTTTTCAAAGATGATCGCTAATGTCTCCGATATCTCCTCAGTCAACTCCTTGAGTATTCTAGGATGCATTTCATCAGGCCCTGGTGACTTGAAGACACCTAACTTTTCTAAGTAATTTTTAACTTGTTCTTTCCCTATTTCAGCCTCTGATCCTACCTCATTTTCACTTGCATTCACTGTGTTAGACATCCAATCACTACCAACCTTCTTGCTGAAAACCAAAACAAAGAAGTCATTAAGCATCTCTGCCATTTCCACATTTTCTGTTGTTGTTTTTCCCCCCTCATTGAGCAATGGGCCTACCCTGTCCTTGGTCTTCCTCTTGCTTCTAATGTATTTGTAGAATGTTTTTTTGTTACCCTTTATGTCTCTAGCTAGTTTGATCTCTTTTTGTGCCTTGGTGATACATTATAAGAACATACCATAGACAGATCGTTCACTCCTGTGAAATGTGAAGAGGTCTGGATTTAATTTGGTGAAGTTGGGGGGTGGGATCAAAGAGGAAAATCAAGCTCATAAAGGGAGAGTAGCTCAACGAAACCTCAACTCAAATCTTTCCATAACACTTCTTATCTGCCAGAATTACACACACAAGCTTCTCATGAAGCAGGTAAGTACTCTCATCCTCTTTTGCAGATGGAAAACTGAGGCAGCAAGTTTCAGGGTTTGTCTACACTTGAAGTGTTACAGCAGCATATCTGCAGCATTGCAGCTGCACCACTGTATCGCTTCGGTGTAGATATTACCTCCCATAGAGGTGGTAACTAGGTCAACAGAAGAATTCTTCCATCAACTTAGTGCTGTCTACACTGGGGGTTGGGTCGGCTTAACTATGTCACTCGGGGGGGGGGTGGATTTTTCACACCCCTGAGTAATGTAGCAAGGTTGACCTAACATTTTAGTGTAAACCAGGCCTCAGTGACTTCCCCAGTATTACAGAGAGAGGCAGCGGGAGGCTAGGATGGCAAGGAGGACAGATGTTCCATTTTGCGAAGGATTTGGAGATTTCAAAATGTTCAGAACTGGAGTGAAAACCAAACATTTTAAAATTCTCTGTGAAGAAAAATTCCCCAAAAGTGTCATTTCAGGTGGTTCAGAATGTTTTGTTTTGAGAACATTTTCAACTTTCAAATGATGTGTTATACTATGTAATATACTGCAAAATTTTTAAAAAATTAAAAGAAAAGTGATGTAAAATGAAAAACTGAAATATTTTAGTCAGAAAATGTCAAAATGGGATGTTTTGACACGGTCAGAACTTCCCCTCCCCCTTTTCTATTTTCAAAACAAAATACCAGTGAAATTGCCCTGATTTCACAAAGCGATTTGGTTTTGATGGAACAGCCTATTCCAATGGAAGTTTCTCCAACCAGCTCTAGTCAGGGCCAGTGCTACAGCTCAGCAGTTCCTGGCACCCAGTGTGACCATGCCGCTTTTTGTAGCAATTCCTCCAGCCTTTCAGATATTCCCTTATTGATCACACTACCTCTTTTGCAGGCAGCTGGGGAATGCTACTTTTATCATTCTAACCTTTCTTTATTCTTTCCCTCCCTCCTTCCCCCCTCTTGTCCTTCTCCAGGTACCTTCTGCATCATTTCACTGTGCACATGCGTGGCTGGAATCAACTTCGAGCTTTCCCGCTACCCCCGCTACCTGTACGGACTTCCCGATGACATCAGTCATGGCTACGGCTGGTCCATGTTCTGTGCGTGGGGAGGCCTGGGCCTCACTCTTATATCGGGCTTCTTCTGCACCCTGGCCCCTTCTGTCCAACCTGTCCCCAGGACCAACTGCCCCAAATCCAGACCTGAGAATGGGACAGTGTGCTAAAATAAATAAATAAACAAATGTGTGTATATATATATATGTATACACATACATACATATATATATATATATGTATAGATATATTTATCTCAAACTGATGCCAGTGCCAAGGTAGAGCTCAGTTCAACATGGCACCTGCATCTCCACAGGACTTTCTGTTGCTTCGTTCTTTCTCACAGAGATGGGAAAGCTTTTCTGTAACATGGCTCTTCCATCTAACTCTTAACTTCAGTATCATAATGTAAAGGTCAAGTGAAAATACTGTTGCATCTATCTACTGCCACCTGGGGTGGGTGGGGAAGCAGGTTATATGGAGGATGTGAAACCTGAGTCTGTACAGGACGTGGGGAACCAAAAACTATCAACTGCAAGGCAAGAGGAGAATACAAGCAACAAGCAAAGAAACGGATCAACCATCTGAGTCACCTGTAGAATGTAACCTCCTTGAGGCCATTTTCAAACCCCTACCACCTTTAAAAAAACAAACTGTCCCATCGTTATTTTTCTTCCTGCCTAAAAAAAGGGGGGGAGGAAGCATTTTCTCTTTGCCTGCCAAACTTTAAAAAACCAAACAAATAAAATAAATATGGAACAACAAACAAACAAACAAAGAAGAAAAAAACCATGAGGACATTTCAGCGGATGTTCTAACAATGCCGTTTTAATCTTCCAGCTGCCTTACATCCAGGCTTAACACGGAGGCTGAACTGCTAACAGAGACGCAGTGGGGGGCCTTTTGAAAATGCTGTGATACATGTGTGTATAACTCTATTTTCCCTTCTTTTTTTTTTTTAACAAAAAGAAAAATTTAAAAACATTGAAATGTGATCGTCTATAATCCATCCATGCTGTGTTTGTAGCCCAAGGAAGAGGCATCAAGACTGCAGAAGTGCGAGGGAAGGCACGAGTTCTGAGACAGCCGGTCTCCTTCGCTGGAGGTTGTTGTTTTTTTTAAAACGTCACAATGGAAAATTCAGGATGGTGGATACCAGGAAAGAACCATCCGGGGGAAGGGAGGTGGGGTAGCCCTTGCAGTTGATTTTCCTGAATATTTATTTGAGTAGGATTTGTTTTATTTTCCATTTTGGAAATTAAAGACCATTGGGCAAAAGCCATTGCGGAGGAGAAAAGGGGGACAAGTTTTTGTAAGGGAGAAATAAGTGGTGCCTCTTGTTGTGTCCAGGTATGCCAAATAAGACTTTCCCACATCTTGTCATTGGAAACTGCCCCATTTCACTGGACATCTCTTCTTTCCATTTGGAAGAACAATCTATACAGATGGAATAGAATGGGTCAGATGCAGAGAATGAAAATCCATTCCCCATGAGCTCAAGTCTTGTATGATATAGTTGTGAATCCACAATTAGAATTCTCTCTCTTTTTCTGTGTGTGTGTCTTTCTCTTTTTCCTGCTTCTGCCCTATCTGCCATCCCCTTTCTACTCTGCTCCTCTCATTGTGCAGCTCATAGATCCCAGAACAGCTAATTTAGCAGCTAAAACTCAACTGGAGAGGAATAAATCATCCAGGGAAGCTAAGTTTCACCTGAAATTCCAGTAGTTCCTGCTGTGGAAGGTGTGGCTGGAAGGAATGCAGGGGAGAAGGCTCCAATGGAGTAACTAAAGTGGAGTCAGAGGGTGCTCTCACTGAATAGCCATGTGAAGGAGTGTAGAGAATCACTTCCTTGAGGCATTTACTGACAAATGTGCAGGGAAGGGAGAAGGGGTATGAAAAAACAGTTGTTAATTCAAGACCAATCTCTGCAACCATTTGTTACATGAATAGATCACGTCACATGTCCTAGTTGGTCGATAGATAACAAACATCCATGGCATCTAAGCAAAAATAATTGGCAGAAGAGGCAATCCATTTGAAACAGAATTTGCTCCAGAAAAAAAAGGACGTGTTGACTTCCAGGCCTACAGTGCTGCGGGGAGACAGTGTTTTGCCTACTTTTAAAAAAAACAGTCATTATCATACAATACAATTATAGAGACATTGTCAGTCGTTCCCTGCACCCTCTCTCCTTTCCCTTCCCCTAGGTCTTTTTGTTGATTTTGTTTTATTAATCTGGCCCAAAGAAATGCAGACTCTTGGGGTATTTCAGAGTAGGATTGATTTGTTTATCTTTTATTCTCACTAAGCTGTTTGTTTTTTTGTTAGCTTGATTTGGCTTTTACATATTCCACAATCAAGCAAATCCAAGCTGCCAAAGGAGTGTGTTCACACTAAAGTGCCACCTTCTGTAGGTGAGTTTTCATTCATTTCGCTTGCAAATGGAGCTGGTTGAAACATTTAAAAAAATTGAAGAGTTTTGGTTTCTAAATGGACCAATTTTTTGGTTTTTTAATTTTTTTTGGCAATTTTTAAAAATTAAAGTGCTTTCAAAAATCATGGTTTTGTAAATAAAACTGGTCAGTTTTCAAAATTCCTACCATATGACTAAGCTGACTAATTAACATTGGTAAAGGGGGGGAAAATAAGAAAACACAGAAAATTAAAAATAACTGAAAGCAAAAAATAATAAATGGAAAACAAAAACAACCATTGAAAAAATGAAAAGTTTTTAGAGAAAATGTTTGAAACATATTGACATTTTTGAGCAAACCAATATTTTTGTGAAAAAATTCATTTTTTTAAAAAAGGCCACATTTCATTGAAACAATTTTTGAACAAAACCTCTCCACCACCTCTATGGTGGGTATGTTAGTAGAACCCTTATATGTAAGTACTTATATTTGATGTGCCTTGGGTAGGATCAAAGTGCACAGAGAGTACCTGCTCCACTCCACCATCAGCTATCGTGGCCTGGAAAGCACCACACAGCCGGCTCATTGTGGTATGATCAGTGACAGCTCATGGGTTCTTTTGTCGATGGATTTTCAAAAGAGGCATAGCAGCAAAATTTAAAGAGGCAGAAATCAGTTCTACTGTTCTGTGAGCTCCTCGGTCTTTCTTTATTCCTGCACCTGGGATAAAAATAGTCCTGCCTTTATGATGATGTACTTTGAAGCTGGCAATTTACAAAATGTATGTGAGTTTGTGTATATGTGTGTGGGGGGAGGGGGGCGGTTACATTCATTTTGCTTTAAAAAAGAAGAGAAGTGTTAACTCTGGAGACTTGGCCCAATTCTCTGATTATCTACTCACTAGCCTATGCCTTCCAAGACCTGCCCTAGGGGTGGGTAATATAAGTGGGCACCCACTGTGTAAAAAATTATGTGGACAGCCATTGACGTGACAGGTGAATATTTATCCTTAATTGCTTAATTTTTAGTGTGTGCCAAACTCTGGCTTGTAGAAGGAGCCATTTGTCCAGAGGGCAGTTCTCCCACCCTCTTCCCCAAAATCAGGACAGGAACCCTACAGAGTATTCAGAATTCCACTCAATCCCAGGAACAGAGTGCAAGGCACCTAAGTACTTATTTATACATTATCAGGGATCAGAGCCTTTGTCACGCTTTCTATTGGCTCAGACTGGAATTCTGAATCTCCACATGCTCAGTTTTTGATCAAGGGTTATTTTAAAATCCACACCTGAAGCCAGATCCAAATGTTGTGATTACTGTCTAATTCTATAATGGGTCAGAGCAGAACCCCCAATTCTGAACCCACTCTGAATTTTAGGAAAGCTTTGAAATGTGTTCCTGAAACTACAACCAGATGTGACTCGGGCTCATCTCTAGTTTCTAGGCTTCAGAAGTAGTTCTGAATTGGTTGACAGTGATCTCAATTTTAAGGACCCGTGACTTGATCCTGCCATGTGCTGAACACTCTAGCCTAATTCAGCAAAGTACTTAAGCATGTGCTCAACTTGAAGCATGTAAGTAATGCTACTGACTCCTCACATGCTTAAAGTGCTTTACTGCATCAGGCCATAGTGCTTAGTATCTTGCAGGACTGATCCCCCGTTCCTCTTTCCCCATCTGCTCCCATTGCTGAAGTGATATTCTTGTCCCTGCCTAATACATTGTTGGGTATTTGGATTCTCTTACTGGAAGCTTGATAACTGTGGAGTCCAATATTTGCCAGAGTGTCTCACAAATTGCCTTTCATGTATCACTTCTATGACACGAAACGTATATGTTCCAGAGATCCACAGAGGAACCTGCTTAAGTGAACACAGACGTCATGAAACGCCACTCATTGTGAAGTAGAATGAATTGTTTCAATGCACTGCAGCATGCAAACTTCAGTTTTACTTATAGTGGATCTCCAATTATTGTGTAGTGCAGTTGTTCTGTGGATACAATGAGGGTTCTCATGTCCATACATACCAGGGGCAGTGTATGTGTGATTGTACTACATGGCAGGATTCCATGTACTCTATATCCAATGTACTGTATATGCCACTCTCTTAAAGCTAAAGCTGGTCGAGTGTTGAAATACCGGACTCATACCAGCCCATCTGTATATATTATCCATCTCTTCTCCCCACCCCCACCATCCCCATATACACAACTGATCTCCCCATATTTAGTAATCTCATAGTTAGTATTTTAAAAACATTTTTCAGGCATAGCCCTCCATGCCCTGATCCTCAGCAGCTGCCCACAACCCCTCAGGTGAACAGAGCTATTCATGTTTTTGACAAGCAGTTTTGGACAGTGAAAAGTGATTCTAAGTACTCTGAAAGAGCTAAACCAAATTCCTCTCAGTGGAAGTTCTTCACACTCCCAGCAGAGAATCATTAAAGAATGCAGATGTTCTCCTGATTCACTCTTCAAGCAAATAGTTTAGGGCCAGTTCTGGTTTTGACTTGTAATCCTACTGGTACATCAAGTGATCAATAGAATAGGAGCCCTTAGTTAGGGTGAGGGCTGATGGGCAGGATCTCCCCTGCCTCTCCCAAGTATTACTGGAAGACTGTGTCTTTATGGCTGTCCTTCCCCATTTTGCAGCACCTCTGATCCTGGCTACACTAATAAGTGTAGCTGAGAAGAAAATTACTGTAATCTCTCCTTAATTCTCGAGTGCTACGTGTGAAATGGAAACGAAATAATGAGTTACCAACTGTAGAGCTTAAACAAAGACATTATTTGAGCTATTTCTTCTTCTCTGTGCATCTACAGCAGGCGTCGAGACACTAAAGAAACAAACACACACACACGACCAACGCTGATCTGTTTGTAGCCAAATTGAGAACTCTTTCATGTCCCATACCATTTGCATGCAGAAAAATGCTTATCCAGGCAGAGGAGGAAGGCTTGAGGTGAAAACCTAAGACAGCTTTGGAAGATTGCCAGACTCCACTGAAAGACAGAGAGTAGAAAATGTCCATGAAGCACAAACTGCATATAAAGGCTAGTGCTGGGTGAATCTCCAAAGGTAAGGAGTCTAGTTTCAAACAAGGAACCTGAAGTTTGATTGCAAAATCCAAACCATCTGAGCCTCTTGGTTCTGCCAAACTGAGCTGGAAATCTGATGACAACAGCCTTTGTCTCAAAAATTTCCAGCACTGCTGCTTCCAGTCCCAGACCTTGGGCCTGATCCAAAGCCCACTGAAGTCAACGAACCTGTTGACTTCAATGAGCTTTGGCTTATACCACATGAAATCAACTTTTCTTGCAGTATTTCAGCATAGTCCTGGCCAGAGCTGAAAGTTCAAATGCGTGTCCACACATTTCAGAAAACTAAATGTTTGGTGCTAGAAATAGGCAATGGTTCAGAAGCCTTTCTATGTTTTCTGATTCACTGTGTCCATCTCCAGTAAACACACACACTAATATTCCCCTCTTAGCCATAGCTCTGGTGTCACTCCTGGCAATATATAAGGCAAGGAGTGTGTTCCTGCTGCCGCTGATTAATGGCGAAATTCCTATTGACATCACTGGGTCACAGGATGGAGCCCAATATAGTATAATAATAATAATTACAATATTCGCTGTAGGTAACAAGGATTAACTTAGAGAACAGGGGCTAGGTGACTGCATAGGTTTAAATCTTGCACACAATAAGCCACAGGGGCAAATGCATTTTTTGGTCTCATCTAATTTCCATTAAAGCATCCCTAAATCACCACCAATGTAGTGCAATTGTCGTTCCTGCTCAGGAGAAGCCCAGGATGGAAATAACTGGGGAAGCTGTAGGTCACATGCTCAGAAAGGGCCCAGAACAAGAATAGCAGGGTTGTTGAAGGTCAGAATTGATGCGTGTTGGCAGAGTTGTATGGGAAAACGTATGCCGTGCCTGCCAGCAGTCTCATCATCTCTGTAGCTTGTCTTATCAGTCCCTTGCTTTCAGGAGCAGTAGCTTTTTTTTAACTGGTAAAACACCACTGCAGAGTGGTAGAAAACTTCAATAGTTTCCATGTGCAGTTTATATATACAAGAGGTGTATGTCCATCTGCTGTAAATATGGAGTCTGTGCGCTGTATAGAGAGACAATACATGGCAGGAGGCAGCATACCTTTTTTCTATTCTTTTGTACTTCAGTCAGGAGGTGCAAAGCAATTCAAATCCCATCTCTTGCTGTATTATACCCCTCCATTCACATGTGTGCACTGATCAAGTACAGTGCCACCTGCTAAAGAGTAGTGAGGAAGCACACAAAGCACAGTGGAAACATTTGAGCTGCCTGCAAATGGAATTGGGACAATTTGTGAGTTCACCACTGTAGAGTGTTTGGATACTAAAGAGCTGCCCGTGCTGTACTGATCCTTTGTAACTGAATCCCTGAGACTCAGAGGCAGGACTCCTCCCTATCACACCTCTGTGACCAATCAGTCCTGAGCTATAAACAATGCACCCAAAAAGTTCTGATTTGCCCACAAGTTCCTGCTGTCTTCCAGTGCCCCGAACACCAGTGATAACCCAGCCACAGCCACACATGCTGTGTATGGTACAGAAGAAAACTGTTCAGAGGGGTCGGTAGGGGGAACCAATGTGAAGGTCAAAGGCTCATCAGGAGGTTAGTCTTGGTGTTCACAGAATCTCACTGAACTCCTTGCAACCAGCTGATCCTGACTCATGAGAGGTTTCCTAGGATGTAAAGGCTGAGGCAGAAAGCCAGTTTTGTTTTGCTTAATTCAGAAGAATGATTCTGTCCATGTCAGCTCCAATCTGAAAAGTTTCTGATCGCTTTAGGTGAAAATCACTGCTGTGTGGAGGGGCAGCACCACACCTGTGCACCACTTAAGCATCACTTCAGTCCTCAACATGGGCATAAGTTGGATTTCAGTGGTGCATAGGCCTGGGTCTCTAGCTGTCTTTCTGCCCAGGGTGAGTTACAAGAGCATTGAGCAGCAACAGTAAGTGATAGCGGATCTCCCAAGCCATTGAAAAGGCTTTTCATGGAGAAGTGTGGTGAGAAACTATTTCTTTTAACATGATTTTGCTACATTTTCACCTGGTCAGAATTCTCAGCCAGTGATGATAACTCTACAGTCTACAGATAAAGTGCAAAGCCTTCGAAGGCACCTAGGTGCATTAGGAGCTTGTCACATTTTCAAAAGTGATTTAGGTACTTAGGCACTGAGGGTATGTCTGCACTAGAGCTGGAAGGTGTACATTCCAGCTTGAGGAGACATATCCATGCTAGCGCTGATCAAGCTAGTGTGCTAAAAATAGAAGTATAGTCACAGTGGCATAAGCAGCAGAAGGGGCTAGTCTCCCCAGGTAGGTACCTAGGATCTCGGGTGGGATCATACATGGGACAGTTAGCGCCTTCTGCTGCTCACGCCGCAGTGGCTAGATTCTATTTTTAGTGCACTAGCTTGATCTGAGCCAGTCCCCGTATGTCTCCTCAAGCTGGAATGTACACCACTCTGAGTCACACTGAGACTAAGACTCCCAAGTGGCTAAATGACTTTTGAAACTGGACCTTAGACGCCAAAATCGCTTAAGTGCTTTTGACATTTTTATCCAAAAAGTCAATTTTACCTGTCAATATAAGGCTGCATGTTTATCAAGGGGTTTTGGCAACAATGTAGATCATAAGGGAAAAGATCAAGTCATCAGAACCACAAAGTAAAAAGTGCAGCTGTAGACTCAGTTCAGTTTGGGTGTATTGAATTATTTATAGCGCTTGGTCACCAACAACAATCATAGACACCTCATTTAAACTCGTACTATTTTTACTCAGCAATTTCCATCACTTAAGTGTCTTTCTTCCTGTATTTGTTCTTTGATCTTCTACAAACTTTTTCTCTTTGTTCTGATATAAAATAGCAAATCTGGGGACTTTTGAAAGTATTTTGCTGCAGCAACTTAAATTATTTTCAAACGTTTTGAGGTCTAAGTGTGACATACATTGTAAAATTCAAAGCTGTTAGATATACCCAAAGTGGGCCTGCACTCGCATCCCTTACTCAGGCAGAACTCCCATTGATTGATTGCCTGAGAAAAGTCTGCTGGGTTGGGCCCTATTAAAGGGTAAGGGTGTGTGAGTGTGTGTGTGTGTGTGTGTGAGAGAGAGAGAGAGTCAGATGGGGAATATATATTTACATATGGGCCCACTTTAGGTATCTAGTCCATAGTAGGGATTGATTCATCACTGTGTTGCTCCAGCTTCAACCAGTGGAGTTATGCCGGTGTATAGTGGGAGTAACACAGTGGTAAGTCAGATCCATAGATAGATACACATATACATGTATATATGTACCTATATGTATATATGTAAAATTATGAACAATGTCCATATATTCATGATTGTCTGGAATACTCTTAGATTGATGTACAGAATTTTAGGCCAGGGCCTGTTTCTATGTTGCAATCCTTATATATCTCAGATTTAAAACAAAAAAAATTAGAAAATGTGTTTCACATTGAATCCCTGATCCTGCAACCGCATGTATGTGGGCAGGGTATCACACTGAAGTCTAAGGCACACATGGATCCACTCACAGGATCAGGGCCTACCTTTAGTATTGTTGAAACTCAGTGGCAACTCCCCTCCAGACAAACAAAAAAGAGCAAGCTGATTGTCAAAGGGAGGGCTTGCCACCACCCCTAGAAGTGGATTATCAAACCTATCATTAGAGATGAACTCAATTCACAAAATTCTGATCTGGATCCAGATTTATAAGTTTGGAGGTGTCAAGATGTGGGGTTTTAGTTCAGGCCCATCTTTGCTTATAATGCACCACACCTCCAACCCAATTCTAGAACACCACTGAACCTATGCTAACGAACAAACACATGCCTGTCATTAACTAAGCCACTCCGTGAATACCTCTCTTGCTCCACCCACAAAAAGACCTGGAAAAGGACATCCATCTGCCAGTAAACAGACATTTAAAAACTTCCTCTTAAAGACATATTTTTGGTAGCTTAATATTTCTTTTGAATCCTAAATATATTGTATTACAAACGGCTCATATAGGATATTGTGGGTAGCCAGATGTTGAAGGCAAGGGGGATCTGCTCTCTCACTGATGTGCACAGGATGAGCTATCCACATTAAGAAAAAGCCCATGAATCAATGGGAGAACATTTAGTCAGGCAACTGTTTGCACAACGATGCAGCCACACTGAGGATATGCCCCAACTCAACTGTTTCCTGCCACCATATGGCAATAGAGTCAATCAAAGAAAGAGATCAGGCATTGACAGAGGAGAAGGATCAACAGTTTGATCCAGTGTGACAACTCCTGTGCTCTCGCATGCCTCAAAAACTTTGTTTATCTCAATAAGGCCAACAGACTGGGTGGGGCTGAGAGAATTAAACTGAGTTCCGAAAACT
This sequence comes from Terrapene triunguis, assembly GCF_002925995.2. Taxonomy (NCBI): domain Eukaryota; kingdom Metazoa; phylum Chordata; order Testudines; family Emydidae; genus Terrapene; species Terrapene triunguis. The sequence continues at coordinate 13,684,432 of NW_020664598.1, forward strand.
CCTGGATAAGCTTAACGTTAGCTGAAGTGGCACTGCATGGTCACTGCTATCTGCACAGCTCAGTTCTGCCAGTGACTTGGTGATTTTTACTCCCCCCCCCTTCACTCTCACCAATAAAGCAGTTGAAGATACTGTTAAGATGGGGTTGGAGGAGCTTAGATGGGTTGAAGTGACCTATTCTGTAGCAGATCGATAATACTGTAGCATTCCTGTGGGAGAAACTGTGGTAATCAGTGGTAGCTGAAACTGTGATTTCCAGGAGATCAAATGTCATTCTTTACTACAATTCTTTCCCCTGTCCCCCATCCCACCTTTTTCACCCTGATCTTCCTGCTAAGCCCTGCCTACTTTTTTTTTAGGGTCAGGTATGGATCACTCTCTTTCTCTCTCTCTTCCTTCCTGTGCGTGAGCGTGTGGAAATGTTTCATGTAGAGAGAAGAGCTTTTTTCCAATGAGTCCCATTTTCATACCAACACCTGAAGTGTGTGACTGTTTTGCTATCCAAGATGTCTGTAAAAATGTAAAAAAAAAAAAAAAAATAAGATGACGAAATAAAGGATTAAAAAATGAACTTGCGAGGGAGGGGATTTGAACGTAAACTGAATTTAAAGATGCAGCATCAGTTTTCTAAGGAACTTTTTGAGACCATCCCTGAAATCTCATCAGTATTCTCTCTCCCTCCCTTTGTATCATGGATGGAGATCTAGAATATTAAAATCTCTGCGGTTGTTCTTCTCGCTGTAGAACTCTCTGGTTTCAATGAAGAGTTTGCATGTTTTTGAGACTATTGCTGTCAAAGGAAACCCCATTTTTAAAAGGATGTAAAGTCAATGTGAATGTGACATTATATATTGTGGGGGAGTTAAAGAAGGGTGGTCCTTTCCCCCAGTTTATTTGCTTTTTCTGTTTCTAGTAGCAGCCCCCAGGCACCTGATCATTTGCGACGCCCTTCACCACTGCACTGACTTTTGCCAGATTATAGGCTTGCCAAGAGGGTTCATCTCCCATCTCCCCAAGCAGTAACCTCAGGATATAGCCAGGCTAAGCCACAACTCCGAAAGCTTTGATTCTGGGTTGCCTTTCCGCTTCCCCTTCATAAGACGATTCCTTCTCCTAATAGAAGCCATAATCACTACTCTGACCCTGTGGCAAGGGTGTATGGGCAGCCTGCCATGAGAACACTACATCACTTTGGTACCAGCTGCAAGTCAGGGGCTTGGGGAAGCACCTCCCATGTGAAGGTTAGAGCATCACTAAGACTCCTAGTAGCCCTGAGAAGTGAAAAGCCCAACTTTGCAGATCCCCTGAGCCATTGAGCCAACAGGCCAGGCCTCCTTCTCCTGGGCCTGATTGCCCACTGCTTCACACCTTGTACATTCATTTTCCCCTTCTCACAGCATGCAAAACAGTTGTACAACACTTCCATTCAGAGCTGGGGGCATTTTGCGCAAGATACCATGGGGACTGAGGGCCGCAATGTTAATCTTATCCATCCACAATACGTGCCGGCCATCTGCTCTGGATACATTCTCCTGCCAGAGATAACACATGCTGCACCATTGACCAAAAGTTATTCAGAAGGGTCCCTTCCTTTTCCCCCTTCTTCACGTTCTCTCTGCTGAAAGGAGAGAACACTCTTTTACTATGAAGGAAGAAAGGAGTCCAACAGCCTCCCCCAGCTCTGGTTAGGATCCAATTGCCTTCACCCAACACTGCCACTAACAGCTCGAGAAGCTTAGCATAACAAATCAGTCAAATGCCTGTGACCTGATACATTTCAGCACCTTTCCTATGACATTCCCGAGTAAAACGATACAAGAGGCTGGTACAAGACATTGGTCTTGTAGACACTGTGGGTCAGCCAGATGTTTAAAGAGGCATCGCTATGCTTCATATAAATGCAGTGCACACATATTTAAAATATAGGTGACAATGAACTTGTACTATGAACCAAACACTGCAAGGCTGGACGTAAAAGATCTAAAATGGCATATTATTCCAATATATCGACGGAATGTGTTGATATGTAGCATTTATCTAGCATTTTTCCTCTTCAAAGTGCTTTACAAATATTAATTAATCCACACGATACCTGTGTGAGGCCAGTGAGTATTGTTATACACATTTTACAGCTGGGGAATTGAGGCAGAGAGTGTAATGACCTAATTTTCAGTGGTACTGCACCCCCACAACTCCTATTAACTGCAGTTGGCATTTTATGTGCTCAACACTTCTGAAAATCCAAACCATAAGGGATTTGTCCAGATCTACACAGGGAGTCAGTGTGAACTCTGGGATTAGAGCTCAGATTTCCGGGCTCCCAGTTCTGGGGTCTCATCACCAGCATATCCTGTAAGGCCCTGATCCAGCAAAGCACTTCAGCACCTGTCTAACTTTAAGCATGTGAGTCCCATTGATGGGACAATGCATGTGCTTAAATTCTTTGCTAGATCAGGATCTAAGTTAAAATACACTAAACCAGAGCATATTTTGCATATTGAGATATATGTTCATTTCTGATTGTGTTTCAAGCATTGTCAAATACATTTGAACTATATGTGCAGTTAACTTGGTATGAAGTAACTCAGCCATGTGGGACTTTTTTTTAGTGAATCAAATACAATCATTCACTCCGCCAGTCGCCATACAGTTTGGTTTTATTTGCATAATGAAATCCCATGGGCTAGAAGTAAATGAGGATGGCGTGTCCTGCATGGTTCTTACTTCTGTGCTGTCGCCAGAGACAAAGTGGGTCCTGTGGCTCATTGGTGCTAAAAATAAAATGAATAAATAACTATTATGTTAGGTTGTTCTGATATGATGTGAATAAATGTGTTGTTTCATTTTACAATGAATGCTACATCTTACCAAATCTATTGTACTGTCCGTTCCTTCTCGTCAATAATTACAGAAAAAGTGAGCAGAGCTAGTTTTTAAAAAAAAATATTGTTCTATTCCAAGGCCTTGATTCTGCAAACACTTATGCATCAGTATAAGTGTTTGCAGGATCAGGGCCTGAGTTGTTAATTTTAATGGCGGGGCTGGGGGTGGGGAAATGAAAAGGAAAATTGCCAAGTTCCTGTAACTTTGGAATGACAAAGGACACAGAGAACATTGCAGGACTTTGCTGAAAAACTGGCTGCATCTTGCAATTTTCTTTTTTCAATTGGCAGAAAATACTGTATTTCCATCAATTAAAATCTTGTCTGGTTATTAATTAAACAACTTGTTCATGGACAATTAAAATTAAATAAGTAAACTGTCAATTGTGGAATGTAAACTGATTAAACAATTAAATAAAAAAAATCATGTTGTGTGTTTTAAGCGGATGTGTCTGCTTATGTCAGGATGGAGGAGGTGGGGCTTCACTCACTTCCTCCCCTGACAAATGGGAGAGAGGTTGAAGGGGGTGGGGTTTGAAGGGGCGTGTTGTTAGTGGCAATGAGCAACAGAGAAGCAATCAGCTATTTTTGAATAATAGGTGTTAGTTGTGTGGACGTATTCTGCTCAAATCTTCCAAACATGAATAGTTTCTGAATCTGCTTAGTTAGGGAAAGGTTCTTCTGCTCCCCAGAGGTAGGAGAGCCCTTGGAGCTGTGAACATCCCCACAGATTTTAATCACAGCATCCTTCGTTGGATCTATTTAATCTATACAAGGTTCTGTTGAAGTTTAAAGAAATATTGTCAAGTAGTTAAACTTCAAATGAAAAGTTTATGAATCCCAAAATGAAAATAAATATGTTCATGATTTCTTTAAAATGTAAAGGGAATTCAGAACCACTGTAGAATTTAAACATTCCCCTGCAGTGTAGTGAACCTAAACTCTATGATATTGTGGTAGGGCATGAGAGCCAGGAAGTGTGATTTGTAACATTTAGGAAACATTCAGAAGGTAGGTAGATTGGAGAGAAGTCAGAGCACTTATAATCATCTACATAAGCAATCAGCTCAGACAGTTTAGACTTCTGAAAACCTCTCCTTCTCACCACACATGGGCAGAGACACTAGTGTAGTCACTTATTACTGTTCCATCATCTCTTTTGCACATCTACTCCAACACTAATAACTTAGGCCTACATTTTCCAAAGTTTCCACTAATATGAGTGCCTAGTTTGAGACAGACCTTAGGTGTCTCAAGTCAGGCACCCAAAAATCAGTGGATTCCTTGGCAAATGTAAGCCTTAAAACCTATCCTTAGAAAAGTGACAATAAACAAAGAGTGACACTGACCAGACTAGTTTCAACTAAGTGAAAATCAAGAAGTAAAGAAGAAAAGTAACAAAGATTTTAAAAGTCATTCCGTTTTTATCATCGGTTTTTTTTTATAAACTGTTACTGAACACACAGATAAGAAGTTTTTTAAAAATGCAATTATCTTTATGAATGGCCCTTTAAATATCAAAACAGTCCTTTCACTTTCTGTCCTCAGCCACATTCTGCTGTTGATCCATTGAAGAGAAGTCAAAGAAATAGGAGGATGTACTTAGCACTTTTTTTGGAATATCCTGCTTTGGCCTGCAAATCAGATACTTAGATTTCTAAATGGGCTAAACAGAGAGTACAGAGGGAGGGGGAGTGATCAAGGGTGTCAGAAGGTGACAAAAAGATCAAGGTGAATGAGGGTGGAAAAAGTCTGTGAAGTGCAGTGTTAGGCAGAGAAATAATTAAAACCTGGTCCCTGAGCAGAGGATTAACAGGTGTTTTTTCTCATTGCAGGGATTGCAGAGAAGCCCTGCCGGGGGGGTGTGGGCAGGGCTTAATTTGTGCCAGGGCTTACCAGGGCTGAGCCCTGGCACCTCTAGGCTTGGCAGTTCATAGCCCCAGCACCTCTGGGCTTGGGCAGTTCATAGCCCCAGCACCTCTGGGCTTGCTGCATCAGTTATGAAAGTAAAAAAATTGCTTGAGCTCTGGCACCTCTTTCATTACAAATTAAGCACTCGGTGTTGGTGAAGGGAAAGACGGGCTCAGCTGTTGATAGTTCATATCAGGAAGGAGAAAGATGAGTATAAGAAAGCAGAGGAACAGGAGATGTTTTGTGTGTGTGTGTGTGTGTTCAGTTAGCATGGGAACACTCTTTATAGCACAAAAAAGCAGGAGAAGCCTGGCTGGCAGAAACCCTTCTTTTTAAATGGGCCTCAAACCTCTGGCTGCAGACTTTTAAAAGGAACATTCTGGCTTCGGGAAAGCTTCACGACAAACCTCCAGGTGTGAGGAAGTCATCTACTTTGTGCTGAATTGTGGCCACATTGGCTGAATTGTTTCTGCCAGCAGCAGATGGTCAGAAAGCATGAAGCAGACCTTTCCCGCTGCAGGTTGACGGCAGGCAGGCCGTATCCTTATATGTGGATTTCAAAGACATTAATAGCTTGGAGTGGCTATTCTCTCTCTGATAGAGCCACAGCACCAGACATAAATATCACAGCTCTGAACATACACCTAGTCAGAGGCAGCCCCTGTCAGAAGGCACTTGCTTGCTAAATAGACAAGACAAAGGATGAGAGAAAGGAAGGTTTATTAGCCCTGTTCTACAGCTGGGGATCTGAGACACAAAGAGGTTGCACAGAAATCATGCAGCAGATCAAGGAACTGATCCTAAACTGGCACCCTTATTAAGCTGTCTCAGCAGAGAGGGCAAGGGCTGAGTTGACCATGGAGACTGAACTACTCAACGGGTGGCAGGGCACTGGGCGGGAAAGCCACATTGCTACTGCTTGTGCGGTTTCAGTTTTGGGGATGTGGCCGGGACTTCAAGCTTTAGGCCTGTCAAGCTGTCATTTTTAACTAGCGCTAACATTTACTTGAAAACTAGCCTTGCCATCAAACGATGATACAAATGCCATCTTTTCATAAAGGAGGTTGCTAAATAGGGACATTCTGGGGAGAGGTCTCCACCTCCCAGTTTCCTGTGGGATATTGTGGTGGCAGTCAGTGGTGTGCAGTGCAGTTCAAACTGAACATTTCAAAGGGGACTCCAGAACCCCAGAACTTGAGTTCCTCAAAGCAGCTAAACTACTTGTCTGCCTCTGAACCGTATTAATACAAGCTCTGATCAGCCACACAAAATGCAGCCCCTCCCAAACCGCATAGCAATGCTCGCAGACGCATCCTTCCCAAGCTGAAGGGCGGACCCTGGTGTCTCCCTAGTTTGCCGAAATACAACTGCTTCTTTTCAAAAGGCCTGATAATCTCATAGTGGCCTTTCTTGTCAGAAGCACATGCTAACTGAAACTGACTGGGGCTGCAGGGAGTGAGAATTCTAATAATGAAATGCTTTCATAGCCAGACAATCATTATTCCAGTGCATTACTGGGCTCCTCCCCAGGGACGGACTAGAGAGAGTCATGGTTGAGTTGTTCCTATGGAGGCCAAAACTAAGCCACCTAAAAAGCTACCTTTACTAAAATTTTCTTTCCTGCCCCACCCTGAAAAAAAGTCTTTCTTGATTTGCTGTGAAAGAAAGCTGAATAAGTGTGACAGTGTTATGGTGCTATCATCAGCCTATAGCCCACACCAAACGGAGCTGATGGACTAACTCCCACTCTCTGTAAACCCTGAACAATTCCATCGGCTCCCGTGAAGCTACGCTGGAGTAACAGAGCAAAACGTGTGGCCTAGTGTCTTTCAAGGCTAGTCAAGACTGAATCCTACATCTTCCTTTCAGGAGGAAAAGTGACTAGCACAGAACGTGAAACAGGCTGAAGAGCACATATTTGGTAAATGGAAAGGCTTAAGGAATAACAACCAGGTTCTCAGTGCAGCTTGGACATGTCCTCTGCATTCACTGTCTACAATGACACCCATTAATGCACCCTTACCAATCTCTCTCCTGGCAGTGACCTGATCCTGAGCCACATGAGGAAGAGAGACTGGATCTCTGGGGGCTCGTAATTTGCAGAAACCAGCTGCCACCATGCACTTACACTCAAGGACATTGCACTTGCTTCATTTCTGTAGTGGCATCAAGGCCCTGACCAGTCTATTCCAGAATGGCTGCCTGACTGTTGAGATGAGAGAGGTTTCCTACATACAGCACAGCCTCTGATGAATACAGCATAGTTTACAATACTGTGTCAAGTTAATCTGTGCTATACCAGTCCTTGTACACCCAGTGCACATCTACTGTGCAATCCCACTCTCGCTCTCTCTGCTATACTGATCCCAGTATGTGTGCAAAGGCTGACTTCAGATCTCTGCTATCATGAGCCAAGCTTTTCTGTGATAGATTGCTTCTGTTCCTTTGATTGCTAATTCATGGTTGCTTCTTCCAATCCTCAGATCACTTTTAAAACCTTCTCAGAGCTACGGTTTAAAGCATCCATCCCCCACAGCAGGCCCTTAATGCCATTCATTCACTATTACTCATCATGTAATATGTGTGATGGAGGGGAAGGGGATAATCTGTATGCACAGAACACTGCAAGAGGTGATCACAAATGTACCATTTAATAGTCCTGAATCAATGACTTGAAGGCGAGGCCTGTGGAGGGATTAGAACCCTTTCCCTAGGCAAGAGCTAAAGGAACAGCCACTTCGCCACACATTGTTTTCTACCAGAGGTGAGAGAATAGTTCTGTTCATGAAAATGGGAGCCTAACAGAAATGACTAGAGTTACAGACTGTATAATGTAGGAAGGTGCTCTGCAAAGTCCCCCCCGCCCCAGCTTTGCTAATGCACCTCAGTTTTGACTTGCAGCACTCCCTGTTCTTCCAGACGCTGGGACTGTAAGTGAGGTTGTGGTTTGGTCAAAGCCAGAACTCAAAGTGAAAATCAAATCCAATAAATGAAAGACAAGGGGAAAGTTTTCAGAAAATCAAAACCACTAAGTTTCACATGGCTCTGATTTCAACATTAACACTGAGCCGTGGTTGGGACCACGGACTGGATGGCTCAGACTACTGATGGTAATGGGTACCTAGAACATTTCATCTGTAGGTTGCTGGTTTCAATCCAGCACATGTTAGTAGTGATAGCAACCTACTGTCCTCTGACGGCTACCTCCTAATCTGAAACAAGTCACTGGTCCCAGTACATGCCCACTACTGTCGGGACTGGGTGGCTGCAAATTCATTCAGACAACAACTCACGAATTATCCCGTCCCACCAGGTCAACACAGAGGAGCCAAAGAGTCCCTGTCCCAAAGGGGAGTACTGTCCAAAGGGACAAAGACAGCCACAGAGTCAGATAAAGGGAGAGCAATCAGTGCAATGATAAGCACTGTCTTGTTAGTTACACATTTGCTAATATAAGCAGACTGTTAGCCCCTTACTGAAACTTAGTGGGGAGCTTTGGTTGGCCTCTCCCAGTACCAAAAGAAAGGGGAAGGGCCAATGAGAAATCAAGACCCTGAGACTGACAGTCCCCGGGGAGAGGTCAATGCTCCAGGTCAGCCTGATTATCAAGGCAGGCAGGCCAATGAGGGAGACAGGAGGGTGGGGTCCCGTCCTCTGGGTGAGCTGGAGTTGCCTGGCCAGAGCAGGGCCCAGCTAAGGTGAGAGCAGCAGCCAGAGCCAGAGGGGCCAGAGGAGCAGCAGCAGCAGCACTGAGTAGAGTCGCACAAAACCCAACACCCTAGTCCAGCCCCTTCCCTGAGGCCCCCCTGCTCCACCCCTTCCCTGAGGCCCTGCCCCCGCTCACTACATTCCCTCTCCCAGGGGTGGGGGCGGGGATGAGAGGTTCAGGGTTGGGAGGGGGCTCTGGGCTGGGGCGGGGGGTTGGGGTGAGGGGCTTGGGGTGCAGGAGGGGGCTCTGGGTTGGGGGGGCAAAGGGCTGGGGCAGGAGGTTGGCGTGTGGGGGCATGTGAGGGCTCTGGGCTGGGGGGGCAGGCTCTGGGGTGGGGCCACAGATGAGGGCTTTGGGGTGCAGGAGGAGGCTCCAGGTTTGGGAGGGCTGGGGCAGGGGGTTGGGGCTCGGGGTTGGGGCCTGGGCTTACCTTGCGCATAGGCGCCGACTCCGTGGGTGCTACGGGGCTAGAGCACCCATGGAAAAAAATTGGTGGGTGCTCAGCACCCACTGGCAGCTCCCCATGGCCCCGCCCTGCCCCCCTGCTCCAGCTCACTGCCGCCTCCGCCTCCTCTGCGAGCGCGCTGCCGCGTCCTGCTTCTCCCCCCTCCCTCCCAGCGCTTGCGCCTCGAAACAGCTGATTCGCGGGGCAAGGAGGGAGGGGAGAGGTGGGGGAAAGCAGCGCGCTGGGGGAAGAGGCGGGACTGGGATGGGGATTTGGGGAAGGGATCCAATAGGGGCAGGGAGGGGGCGGAGTTAGGGCGGGGACTTTGGGGATGGGGTGGAGTTGGGGCAGGGCCAGGGACGGGGAGGTGTGGGCACCCACCAGCGACGGAGAAAGTTGGAGCCTATGACCTCGCGCAGCTCCCGGTCAGTGGCACAGTGGGGACGGGGGGGCTAAGGTAGACTGCTTGCCTGTTCTGACACCGCATTGCGCACACACCGGAAGTGGCCAGCAGGTCGGTGCTAGTAGGTGGGGGGGGGCAGGAGGCACCATGCACGCTGCTCTCGCCCACAGGCACCGCCCCCCAACTCCCATTGGCCGGTTCTCAGCCAATGGGAGTGTGGAGCCAGTGCTCAGGGTTGGGGCAGCATGCGGAGCCCCCTGGCCTGTCTGCCTAGGAACTGGACCTGCTGGCTGCTCCTGAGGCATAGCACGGTGCCCCAGGACAGGTAGGGACTAGCCTGCCTTAGTGCCGCAGCACCGCCGACTGGACATTTAGTGGTCCCATCGGCGGTGCTGACTGGAGCCGCCAGTGTCCCTTTTCGACGGGTGTTCCGCTCGAAAACTGGACACCTAGTCACCCTAGCGCTGAGGCAGGAGCTGGGGCTGGAGCAGTCCGGAGCTAGGTGCGGTGAGCAGCTGGGAAGCACGAGGGGGGGCCCTGGTCAGAGGGCCCAGCGCAGGGAGATGCCCTCAGCCAAGAGGCCTTGCAGGCCAGACTGGGAGGGGGATCGTAACCCCAACGGAGGGCTGACGCTGGGAAGAAGGGTCCTGCCACCTAGAGCCTGAAGACATGTGGTCACCGCCAGAGCAAGTGTCCGACCGCAGCATCCCTGCAGCACAGCCAGGGCCTGGTCAGGAGGCCTGGGACGTGTGAGGAACAGACTGTGAACTGCCCTTACATTCCAGAGAAGGCTGTTTGTGGTTCCCCATGCCACAGAGCAGGGGTACGTGTTTTCCTTTCACCTTTCCCATTTTTTCCTTATTTTTTTAATTAGTTGCTGTTTAATAAATTATATTTGCTTTGAACTACATGTAATGGTCAGTGGGTCAGGGAAGCATCCAGAGTGGAGAGAGTACCCCGGAGTGGGGACACCCTTGCCCCTGCCCTAAGATGGGGGGTCGAGCCCCCCAGGAGTCCTGGGCCCAGCCTTGTTGGGGTTACGAGGACTCTGCCCCACAGGAGATTGGAAGGGGAGTCCTTGAGGTCAGGGAGGCCTCTGGGTAAAGGAAGTGGGAGTGAGGATTCAGATTCTTTCGCTAGCCAATTCCACTGGGTACTTTATAAGCCAGGAAAGTTCCCCACAATAGGACCATTCCCCTGGTCACACTCACACCCCCCAGGCCCAGAAGAGAAGGGAGCACTGCAGCCCCTTGTGATGACTAAGCAAACTTGGGAATGAGTATGTGAGCACCCATGTACATAGTCCCCTAGGTACACAAGGTTAATGCAAAGCCAAACAAAACATCTCTCTTCAAAGTAAGGCAAGTCTCCTTGTGCCACAGTTCTACTTCCTCACTGACATCCTACTAGCTAGTTGGGAAGGAAGGAGGAAGAGAATGAAAAAAAAATCAGCCCAGAATGCTGCTTCTCCAGTGAGGACACAGGTGCTTCTTGCATGCCCAATGAAATCACTGTGCATAGGTAGTAATGGCCAAGATCCAAGTCCTCACAACACTTTAGCTCAGTGATTCTCAACCTATTTATCGTATGTATTACCTGGGCCGCAGGTTGAGAACCACAGCGCTCCCCCCGGAGCTCCTCCCCTGACTCCTATGCCCAGTGCCTCCTTCCCAGAGACTCTCCCACCAAGTGGGGCCAGAAGAGGAGCCCTGGGCGGGGGGCTGGGTGGCAGAGACCCTGGACCTCTCTGCGCAGGGCCGGGTGGCAGCCCCGACCCTGGAACCAGCCACGCGGGGCCAGATGGTAGGGCAGCCCAAACCACAACATTGCAAGGCTGTCCAGCAGCCCCAACGCTGACCCCGGACCCTAACCCCGTGGGTCAGCCCCCAGACCCTCTGCGGGGCCAGCTGGCCAGCAGCCCCGGACCTTGGACCATCTGTAGGGCCAGCCAGCAGGCAGCCCCAGACCCCCGCTGGACCCTGTGGGGCTGGCCGGCAGGCAGTACCAAACCCCATGGGGCCGGCCGGCAACCCTCGCCATGCGGGGTCGGCCAGTGACCCCGACCCTGCTGCGCCCAGCTGGGCAGCCCAGACCCCGTAACGCTAGGTGGCCAGGCAGCCGGGAACCCAAACCCCACGCGGCCTGGCGGACTTTAGCACACAGCTGGCTCACAGCTGTGTGCTAATTGGGCTGCATGCAGCCCACAGGCCGCGGGTTGAGAACTGTTGGTTTAGCCAATCCCAGCTGTTTCTTGTTAAAGCTGCAGGGTGGCTTCTCTGTCTTTCTCTCTCAAATAGGCTGACTTTGTGACTGCTGAGGTCTCCGTTCTGGGTCTCAGGACACCTCCTCAGGAGCAAGGAGATCAGGGGAGGCATGCAAAATTCATAATCAGAGCTGAAATCCATTTTCTACATACATCGTTTGAATGCTCACAACCTAACGATGGAAACCGAAAGCTTCCTCCGAGATGTGGGCAGGAGCCCTCTAGGGAGAGGTGGCACAGGACTGGGAGCCAGCCCCTCCCAAATTCTAGGTCCAGCTGTGACACTGACTTCCTTGGTTGGCTTGGGCAAGTCATGCAACCTCTCTGCTTCAGTTTACCTACCTGTAAAATGATGGTAATTGTGCTCCTCAGAGAGGTATTGTGAGGGTTTATTGGTTTAGTGTTAAAAAGATGTTTTGGAGAGGTAATTGCTAAGTGGTATTATTACCATTACAGGCAGCATAGTCGCTCTCCATTGTAAAACTCTGCCTTCTGCACCATATTGAACCTTTTTAAAAGAATATTTATAAGATAGAAGGCACAATGAATTAGCACACCACCCTTTCACCTAGATGAGCAGTAAATACAATTAGTGGGCTTAACCTATTTGTGAGTCCAGTGGATGTTTTTCTGGTCAAGAGAGGCACAGACCTGGACTTGGGACTGTGGAACATCATGCATTGACAAAAGTGTGGGCATGGGGACCCAGAAATGCTCTGGCAGGGTGTTAAAGTTCAGGACTGAAGTGCTTTGGCAGAGCACAGTATAGAGGTTATTTGTTATTTCTTTATTGCTGCACACACATGAAAACAGCTCTGGGCAAGCATGGCCCAAACTTTAGCTGCAGGCAATAGAAGTGGAGGGGAAATGACAAGGGAAAACATTTACTGTATCTTTCCAGAATCAGATGTACACACTTCTCTGCAGAACATTTCTCTGCCCTTTTAAATGTACAGGGAGTCAGAACTGGGACTTTCCACAGCCTGATCCAAGAAAACCCAGCAAGCAAGACAGAGCTTAAACTTGCTCCAGCCAGGAGGCAGAAGCAAACAAACCTTAACTTGCAAAGTCTCTTGGCAACTGTATATAGTCCCTCATTTCCCATATCCTCCTTTCTTCCTGACTCTGTGGTTGGGTAGAGGAAATTCTTCCTTTCCTGTCTCAAGGCCCTTGTCTCAGAATTTCACTGGCTCCTTTGTAGCCCTGATTTAATGTCCCCCCGCACCTCCTTCTCCCCCCTCCCACCATTTTGATCTCTTATTGGGAAGTGTTACAAGCTGCCCTAATTTTTTATTATGTTTGTAATATAATAAAACTCCACACCTGCACCCTCTTGTCTCAAAACTGTCTGGGGTAGAGCAAACCTCTAGGAGCTATAGGGGGAGTGCACACATGTGAGTCTAATTATCCCCCACCCTAGCAGATGTTGTGGGGCATCTTTCCAATGGGCTGGCGCTCAACCCGACAGCCAAGACCTCTGGAATCATCTCCCCTCTCAGGGTCCCAGGCGAAACCACCAAACAGCCCACAGGCAGTAAACGGGGTTAAACAAACGAAAGGAAAAGCTTGATTGAATTGGCCCTGTCAACACTGGTTCTCCACTTGCGAAGTAACTCCCTGCTCTCCATGTGTCAGTATATAATGTCTGCATCTGTAACTTTCACTCTATGCATCCGAAGAAGTGAGGTTTTTACCCACGAAAGCTTATGCCCAAATAAATCTGTTAGTCTTTAAGGTGCCACCAGACTCCTTGTTGTTTTTGTAGATACAGACTAACACGGCTACCCCCTGATACTTGAAAGGAAAAGGAAAACCTGTCAGTAGATCCCTCCAGGGTATGGGCCTCTCTGATGTTAGAAGGGCCTGGGAGTATCACTGTCCACTTCTGGGTCCACTGGGATTCCAGTGTAAGTATCACTCCTGTTTCCCCTTCAGCTCAGGGGTCCTGCAACCCCCCTTTGCAAGGGCAGGGGGTGCTGCAAGCCATCAGTCCTCTCTTCAGGGCTGGAAAGGCTCACTAGTCTGTTCCTGTGCCAGTGTTGTCCTGTCTGAGAGGAGTTCCCTCCATTTTAACTCCTGCTCCAGTCCTAGCTTGATTTCCAGGTGCATTGGGATGGGGCCATTCCAGCCCAAAGCACCTCCTTAACTCTTTCTATGTTAGTGTGGGGTTTATATATTCCCTCATCCCCCCCCTCAAAAAATTCAAATTAAAAGCAGGTCTCTAATGAAATCAAGGTCATTCATTCAGATTAATGTAAAGTAGACAGGAACAGGATAAAAGAAAGGAGTAGTGACGAATAATCTCTCTTCATTCAGAACTACATGCAAAACTCATCTTTCTGCCTTAGCTTTCTCTCAATAAGAGCTTTACACATACACACACACACACACACACTCTCTCTCTCTCTGTCGCACACACACACACACACACACACACCTATTCTATTAAACTCTAGGTAAAGAGAGAGATTTTTCTTTGGGCCAAACTGTAGTGAAGAGTTTACAAATTAATCTTTGATAAATGGAAACAACTTCCAGAAGAAAATAAATAAATAAAACGCAGTACAAAATCGGCTTGATAAAAATAGATATGTTAGAGGAAGACATTTTTGATACACCAAACCAATAAAGAAGCATAAATGTTACATCACACACGACACCTCAAGAAAACTGCTCCAATGTACTTTCAAACAGTTTCCATTTGGAAGAAAAATGACTATCTGCCAACATTTCTTTTACCAAAGAGAGAAAGAATATTATGTTAGAATATTCAGTATGGATTAAGGGGAGATCTATGTATTAAATCTTATTGGGCTAAGTTTCCAGTTTTGCATGCCCGCTTTTGTATGTACAACTGGCTGCTCAATGTACATGTATAATTGGCAGTTTGGTGATGCAAAATAGGTGATCCCACTTGGAGATATGCAATCACATGTATGCACAAAAGTAGGCATGCAAAAACATGTCTGAACATTTGGCCCATTGATATCAGTGAGCGTCTATCCATCAACTCCAATAGGCATTAAATTAAGATCTGGCCCCAGTGTCACTTAGAGCAGCCTATGTACCTAAGGACCTTTGGATCGCTGTAGCAGTGCTCAGCTCCATCACATCCCTGACCTGCCGCTGGCTTGCTGGCTACAGCAGGAAAGAGGGTAGCACCTAGTGCAGGAAGAGCCTCCACCAGTTTTACACCAACCGAGAGTTTCCCTTCACAAGGGGTATTTTCTACCAATCATTTATGGCAGTGTTTCCCAAACTTGGGACGCCGCTTGTGTAGGGAAGGCCCCTTGGCCTGCGCCGCTTCCTGTGGCCCCCATTGGCCTGGAGCGGCGAACTGTGATCGACCGGACTGGGCAGGTAAACAAACCGGCCCGGCCCGCCAGCGGCTTTCCCTACACAAGCAGTGTCCCAAGTTTGGGAAACACTGATTTATGGGTATAACCTATCTCATAGAGCTGGAAGGGACCCTGAAAGGTCATTGAGTCCAGCCCCCTGCCTTCACTAGTAGGGCCAAGTACTGATTTTGCCCGAGATCCCTAAGTGCCCCCCTCAAGGATTGAACTCACAACCCTGGGTTTAGCAGGCCAATGCTCAAACCACTGACCTATCCCTTCCCCCAATAAAAAACCTGGCCCACTTCGCACTGCCTGAGTGGTGCAAACTGGCCACATCCTACTAGAGAATCCTGAGACTGGAATATGATTTCCTTGAAGGATGTAAACCTTTCTCAGAAAATAACAGATAAAAATCTCTGAGGAGAACAATCTGCTCCACAATTATCCATCATTCATGATGAGCTTTGAATTTCATTTGCGTGCAATTATTGTATATATATATTTTTTATTGTGCTCTGTTTACTTAATGAGTACTGCAATTGTATTGATAATAGGAAACAGCTTTTCAAAAAGATGATTAGCTAGTTAGATGACATCTTGAGGGTGCTTTTTGTTCAGAGCAATAGCTATGTCCTGGAGTAAATAAACTCTGAGGATGAAGATTGTAATGGTAGTTAGTCCAGGATGCAGTTATTACCAAATTAAGTGGATACACCCTCACATTAGTATTATGTTGAAATACCAAACCCCTTAGCCCATTTGTCTTGTCTTGCATGGGAATGCTAGGGGGAAAGAGGGCACAAGGAGATTAAATCTGGCTGCAAAATACTGAGAAATGCAAGATAGTGAGATTGCTGACCGGCTCTAGTGCATTAGACTAGTCCAGTAGACTCCATTACAATCCTTCAAATGGTCTCAGTTGGTTTCTGCTGGAACAACTGTATGCCCAGGAACCAGCAGATCAAGTAAACATATTGCTTTGTTCTAAAATCTAGTTACCAACAAGAACCAAAAGGCAGCAACTGGCAGATTTGTGCTGGAATTTCCATTCAGTCTAGTGGTACTGGCAGTGCTCCAGGACCCACAAGGGGTACACCTGGGTGTGGCCCCAGCCCCACACAACTTGCACACTGACAAACAGTGGCAGGACAGCACTGTTCACAGCATTGCTGTACGGCTAAGTATCACGTGACTAGCATGAGGTGTGTCTCTACTAATGAGATGATGTAATTACTGCAGTGACAGTGCTAGTGCATGTATGAAGCCACTAGGCATGGCCAGTATGAGTGATGATGTTTTGAGAAAGCTAAGCAGCCAGCCTGAGCTGAGTGCTCCTATAGTTAATAACAGTATCATCCCTTTCGCTCCTTAGCCAGCCTGCCTCCTGAGTGCTTGCTAAACATTACATGATGTCAGAAGTTATATCGAACCACAGAAGGAGTAATTGCTTTTGCAACACAATTTGAAAGGAAATGCTGCACCACACTTTGAAATCCTTCTCATTGCCATGGGGGCCATAGTACAGGTAATGTTATGTTTCCCTGGGGTGACCCCAGCAATGTGACAGGTACTGTTGCCCTTCTGCCATGTGGTAGCAGATTAAGAGGCCTCACAATTTCCCATTGGAGGAGAAATCAGTGACATGGAATCTGTACTTTCTTAGTGTAACTTCTTTATTTACACAATATACTCCAGTCTTGGAACAAAGGTGTCACAAACAGCATGCAGGCAAACCCCTCGTTCAGATATTTCAACCTCAGCACCGATGACCAGGAAGCAATTCTATCCCACTGAAGAACTGAGTCTAGTTGGAGGATTAAGGTAGAGAGCAAAATATCTTGTTGTTTGCCACAACTCCCCTTAAGGGATCTGCATCATAAAGCTAACAACAATGCAGGGCCAGATTAACCTTTTGTGGGCCTGGCGCAAGACATATCTGTGGACCACCATGGGCCAAGAGCACAGCAGGGTGGGGAGGTTGGACCCCGGAGTGAGGACAAGAGCACAGTGGGATGGGGAGGGTCAGTCTCTGGAGAGAGGCAGGGGCCAGGGACAAGCACAGCAAAGCAGTGAGGGTATGGACAGGATCCCCCCTGGGGCAGCGCAGAGCCAGTACCTACTTCTCTCCACCGGAGCCAGGTCCTCGTGAGCCAGTTTTCTCTCTCTCCAGCTGAGCTGCAGCTCCTCCAAGCAGCAGCAGCTGCTCTTCCTGCCCTCCTGGCATGGAGACTGATTGTGGTTAATCCTGTAATCGGACTTTTAGTGTCCAGTCAGCAATGCTGACCAGATAGTGCCAGTCCACTTTTCGACCAGACTTTCTGGTCAAAAACTGAACACCTGGCAACCATAATGGGCTCAGCATGACGGTGCCATATTAAATCCAGTACTGCAACAATACAAACAACAAAGCACCGTACACTGGTGCACTCTGTGAAAAGGAATGTGCAAGATTATGTGTAACAGTGTCATCTGGTGTCTCCTATAACAATACATTTAAGGGTTGGGAGGTAGAGGATAAAGAACATTTGGCAAAGATTATGGATAAATATGAGAGATGTTGGACCTGTAGCTAAAAATTTACGTAGGATGAACAATTAGGTTATTTTATTCATAATATAAGGCAATATGAACTTTCTGCTGCATTCATGACTGACTTGAAGTTCAAACATGTTAATGTAGGGAACTATGCCATCCTTTAATGAAAGACAGGCTTGTATGTGGAATATAGAACGGCCACAGGAGGTGCAAATTGCTGCAGGAAGCTGATTTAAGCTTAACCCAAGCTACAGGCATTTGCAGAGCCAATGATATGCAGATTCAGGCTGTTACAGACTGAGATGCTCATCCATGTACCGCCATTTCACAAGGAGAAAGAAATGAAGACAACCAAAATAACAATAAAACAGG
Source organism: Terrapene triunguis (assembly GCF_002925995.2). Lineage (NCBI taxonomy): Eukaryota > Metazoa > Chordata > Testudines > Emydidae > Terrapene > Terrapene triunguis. The sequence continues at coordinate 13,702,290 of NW_020664598.1, forward strand.
TGGAGAATTTGCCTGGCTTTTGGGTGAGGATGCAATTAATGCAAAGGAAGAAAACCATTTTTCAAAGACCATCACACAGTCACAGCCAAGAGGGTCCATTTGGAGAACAGCAACAAAGTGGGATGGATATCTTTGTAGGTGCAGTAAATGGTAACTGTGGAAACTGCTTCAATTCTGTACAAGTTCTTATACTGCCCTCATCACCATAGTGCCCGAGCACCTTCCAGCAGTGTATTAAGTGACATGAATATGACTAAACATTAATGGCAGAGTTGTATCCTTTCCATTGGATCCCAGACCACAATGCAATGTTACTTCAAAGAACAGATGTAATAAGTAGCTAAAGAAACTACACGGAATTCTAAAGCAATGAGCATTTCATATTCAGGACATAAATTCCCAATGCAAAGTAAAATAACTATTACTACTTGTTTTAAAAAACAGTGTCATGTAATAACTTTCCAGAAGATAAATTTATCTGTACCACCAGTGTTATGACTCAAAACCTAACTGGCCATGAAAAGAGGTACAAACATGTTTTCAGTAAGTGTCACAGAACTTACATGCAAAGCAGAGTTGGAAGAATTCTTAGGTAACTTCCAAGGCCAAGGGTGTCTGGAAGCAGAATATAACATTAAAACTGAAAATCTGTAACTCCAGCAAACCACCTACCAAGAAAATTTCCATTTTCTCTCACGCATTAAAAAAATAAACAAATAAACAAAAGTTTATAATATGGAAAAAATGGGAGTTATTGAAAAGTCAGAATAATCTAAATTGGGTTCATGGTAGTTGTAACTGAAAAGCCAAATGGATATGCATTCATCAACATTATGTTAAAAGACATAAAATAAAACTATCTCATAAAAATTGTTGAAGTGGCAAGTAAGCTTTCCTAAGCAAAGACCATTCTCAATATTAAGTGCAGGACATGCATTTCAGCAGGGGTTGGATTGGTCCAACTTGAAAGACTCAGTGGGATGATCCTTTTCCCAGGGGGCTGTACCTTACTCTCCAGAATATGAGTCAAGTTAATTCTCATGCCCTTATGATTGCAAAGATTTTTGCCTATATGGAAAAAATGGGAGTGTGGGAGTGACTTTTTATTACAGTGATGGATTTACTCCTCTTGCATTGAATTAAGATTAATAATGTTGTCCCCCATCTCTGCCTAAGGATGGGAAGTAAAAATCTTGTCTCTGTAGAGTATTGGTACCAAATTTGGAAGAGGTGAAAGATCAAGCATATGCAAGAACGCACAGGACACATAGTCCAAGTTGTCAGAGACTTATCCAGTGGCCTAACATGATTTACACGACTGAGTCAAAACAAAATGAAAATGGAGATGTTCAATGGAAAATCATCAGTGAATCTCTCCTCTTTCTTTTGGATTATGAGATGTTGCTGTTTGATTACCATTGTTCCAGGCTTTGTTCCATAGATTCCCAGGTCACTGCCTCAATACAAAATTAACGAATTGTTAATGATGTATTAGTTGTTTCCAAAGACTCTGATTAAAACAGTATCATCTAGAAATGGGGTGTAGACATGACTACATTAATGGCAGCCATGAGTTAAATATTGGGTCTGGATTTCTAATATTATAACTATCAATAATGTAGACTGAGATACGGGTAATCAAAGTTCATGCTTCGGAACATAAGCTGATTGCCACAGGGATCAGAAACGAGGAAAAAACCTTAAATTTCTTATCCCCCCTGTCATAACTATAAAGGGAACGGTAACAACTCTCCTGTGTACAGTACTAAAATCCCTCCTGGCCAGAGACTCCAAAATCCTTTTACCTGTAAAGGGTTAAGGAGCTCGGGTAACCTGGCTGACACCTGACCCAAAGGACCAATAAGGGGACAAGATACTTTCAAATCTTGGGGGGGGAAAGGCTTTTGTGTGTGCTCTTTGTTTTAAGGGGTTGTTCGCTCTTGGGACTGAGAGGGACCAGACATCAATCCAGGTTCTCCCCATCTTTCTAAACAAGTCTCTCATATTTCAAACTTGTAAGTAAAAAAAAGCCAGGCAAGGCATCTTAGTTTTACTTTGTTTTCTCAACTTGTAAATGTACCTTTTACTAGAGTGTTTATCTTTGTTTGCTGTACTTTGAACCTAAGACAGAGGGGGGTCCTCTGAGCTCTTTAAGTTGGATTACCCTGTAAAGTTATTTTCCATACTGATTTTACAGAGATGATTTTTACCTTTTTCTTTAATAAAAAGCCTTCTTTTTAAGAACCTGATTGATTTCTCCTTGCTTTAAGATCCAAGGGGGTTTGGATCTGTATTCACCAGGAGTTGGTGAAAGGAAGGAGGGGGGAAGGGTCAATTTCTCCTTGTTTTAAGATCCAAGGGAGTTTGGATCTGTATTCACCAGGGAATTGGTGAGAGGTTTCTAAAAGCTTCCCAGGGAAGGGAATGGTGGCAGCGGACCAGAACTAAGCTGGTAATTAAGCTTAGAAGTCCTCATGCAGGCCCCCACACTTGTACCCTAAAGTTCAAAGTGGGGATACAGCCTTGACACCCCCTCTCACCTGTACCGAGTTGCACAGTTGACCAGATGGATTATGGAGAAAAGAAGAAGTGCATTTTTCTCTGAAACGTCAGGTATTGGTCACTGTCAGAGGCAAGATATCTGACTTGAAAAACTCCATCCATTCTGAAACATCCACTCTGGAGACTCCTGAGGTTCTCTGTATGGAAGTGAAAATATTTGCTTGTTTGTTTAAACCCTAGAGAAGTTAGCTATTTCCAAGGAGTTGGCCTATAGTTATTGCCCTTCCAAATGAACATTGCTTTAAAATGCATTACGATCATGTGAGCAGTTCTGAAATCTGCTGGCTCTGTGTTAAACTAGTTTCTCTGAAGGGGTCCTTGCTACTCAGTCCATTCTGTGTTAATGATATACATTCAAATAGGAATAGATATGTGGCCTTCACCTTGGGCAGCTGGAGATTCCTAAAAGTAGGAATCAGTATCAGTTAATGACACTGACCTCCTTGGTAAAGTGCTTTGAGATCCTCTGATGAGTTAAGTATTATGTTTATTAAAGAAGTAGCTTGGGATCCCTCTGCACACGGGAGACTCCAGAATGGGATTGCGCTCCATCAATGTTGGGCTGTCAGAAGAGTTCCCTAGGGGACTCTCCCACCTGGTGGAAAGTAGGGCAGCCCTTGGCAGCTCTAACTTATGCTGGGGGAACAGTTGACCCTCAGCCTGCGCCAGAATCAGAGGAGGTGGGTTAGATCCACCTTTGCCTCCCTGCCCACCTCAGTTGTGCTGTGCCAAAGCTAAGGATGCAGGCCTGGATGTTCTCTCTAATATCTAGGTGACATTCTGTCCAAAATATGTCTCATAGGAGTGCAGAGACTTCTGAAATGAATCCTCATTTTAGGAATAGACCCGCTACAGGATTGCTATTTGGGTGATGCAATATGGCTTAATGGTTTAATGGCTTTCCAGTGTAATTCAAAAGCCATGAATATTTCCATATTAACTTTTCCCTAGGGAAATAAACAATACAATCTGAGAACCAGGGAATATTCCTGAGCCATGGGCTAGTATTGGGAGGGAGGTGGCTGTGGGACAAGTGGTGTTATTTGCTGCAGTGCTGTGTCAGGAGCATCCCTTCTAATTTCTGGCTTGGGGAAGGTAAAGAAATCCTCCCAGAACCTGTTTTTCTAGTACAAGAGCAAAAGGAAAGCGTGGAGGGAAAGGAAGAAATGTTATTCCTAGGCAGATTTTCTTTGAGTTACCCAACCAAAACTCTGCCAGTGTAATTTAGATCATTCTCTAAGCCAGTGGAGCAGGCATTAACTACAGATGTGACTAGCCGGGGGACCAGCAGCCTCGGGCAGTGTCAGAAATGAGGGCAAGAGAGCCCATCCTGAACCTTTTCTGTTCTCGCAGTCCAGAAAACCTCTCAGCTTGGCTTCACTAACTGCCTATTTTCTCCTCCCCCATCCCAGGCTGTGACTTGTATTGGAAGGTGGGGGCTAGGGAAGAAAAGGTAACAAGCAGACCCAGCAGATGCAAAGAGGATAGACACACAAATTGAAAGACATGAGGAGGGAAACACTAAATGGGAAACCCACCAGAGACATAAGTCTATTGAGGGATCCCACCTCATGTAGGGAAAAACTGCTGCCTTCTGCAGCCAAGCCTATTTCTATGGCTCAGCAGTGATAGAAAGGCTCCAGCCTACCAAAGAGTATCATAGCTGGAGGAATGTATATGCTTACAAGGCCAGAGTTCCCTTCTAACAGCCTGATCTGGAGAGCCACCTAGTGGGCCCTCTTCCAATCCTGAGAAAGATTTTTGCTTCAATGAAAAGGGACTGGTCATCTTATTCTAAACCAGGCCTGGTTTTAGAGATTCTGGTGGCCTGAAAGAGACTGGATTACAATCCCCTAATTGGGTCAGAGACAATGGGAGAGTGTGAAGCTGCAGTTTCTTCACCAACAAAATGAAAGCTTGAGTGTTTTGTGTCAGAAGCAAGAAGCACGCCCTTTTCCTGACCAGCTGAACATAAATAGTGTGCAGGGAGAGGAAGATAGTAACCAGGAACTCTGCTGCCTTTGTTTGGTTAAGAATATGGTTGTATTCTGGCCTATCAAGCATGCAACTCCTATTGAGTGCTGCATTTGGCCAATTGGCAGTTTCCATTTCTGCCACTGAGAATCATGCAGGGAATTTGTTGAAGTACAGTCACCACTGGGTTGGAGTGGGCTCTGGTACTGGTGTGGGAGCTCTTGATTGTAGCCCTAGAATGTCCCACCACCACCACACCCTTGCCTTGGCTGAATATAAGAGGTCAGGGTTTGGATTAACCAGCAGACTGGTAGTATGATACAGAGATCTCCATTTTCCATTGCTGCAAAGATGAAAGAAGGGAACAAACAGATAGGGAGGGGTGTGTGAGTGCAAGGCTCACAGCCTTGGCTCTTCCAGTTACCTAAAGACACTCCGGTATGCATTGTGTATTTCTGGTGTAAGAACGAACTAGAGATTCAGCATGGTGCAACTTAGTCGGCTACACTAGAATTACCCAATGAAGCTGCAGTTCTCACTTTCCACATGCAGCCCAGAATCGAGCCCAGGTCTGTTGCCTTAAGATCCTGAATTTGAACCTGTAGTGTTCAACAGTGACTTTCAGTGGAATTTGGGTTTATAACTCATAGTGCTTTTGAAAATGCCACCCAAAAGTACATATCAGCTAATGAATTCAATGGCTTATATGAAACAAGAAAGTAACTTCAGTCCCATTCTCAGTGGACAGGTCCAGGTCACAGTCTACCACCACAGTGGAATTAGTGCACTAATTGGTGGTTTTAGGGCAGATTAAGGGCAGATCTACACTACAGCGGGGATCGACACTCTGAGATCGATCCACCGGCGGTCAATTTAGTGGGTCTAGTAAAGATCTGCCAAATCGACTGCAGATCGCTCTCCAGTCGACCACTGTACTCTACCTCCAACGAGAAGAGTAAGGTAAATCGACGGGAGATTTTCTCCCGTCGACCCCGCGCGGTATAGACCCGCAGTAACTCGACCTAAGGTACGTCGACTCCAGCTACGTGAATAACATAGCTGGAGTTGCGTAGCGTAGGTCGACTTACAGCGGTAGTGTAGACATAGACTCAGTGTAAAAAGCCATGAAGACTGAACTACTTTGCCCCATATGGGTGAACAACTGAAGGATATTGGCCAGGTAGTGGGGAGAAGCTTTCCATTGCTTGTGCTCCTGCTGAAGCTTCTGCATGGCTAAAGAGAGGAGTCAAGCTATAGAGCTGTTAGTCAAGCATCTTTGACATGCAGTGAATTTACGTAAGCTGAAAACAAAGATGTCCCAGAGGCAGTCTCATATTTCTCAGGCTGCTTCTGCTGGCAAACTTGGCAGTGGTAGTGCAGGCAGGCTGGTAGGATGAGAAAAACATTACCCTTCAAACTGGGTTAGACCTGAGTAACTGGGTATGAGGCATCACCCTACAATTGCAAACAATTTGTGGGCTAATTTCAGGTGATGCATCTCAAGCTCCCATAGCAAACATTTTGACAGGCCAATCTTTTGAACACTGACTCCCTCCAACCTACATAAACCCTCCAACAATCAGATGAGAAGAAAACATTTATTTCAGCTTCCTTCAGTCTGAAAAGGGCTGCAAATGCAGAACTGTTTTGCTTAGATTAAAAAATGACTACAGTATAGAATCCAGAGGGTGTTTTAGATTGACCTTTTACCTTGTCTTCCACTGCACCTGCTGTGCTACCAATAGCCTTTAACATTGTATGAAAAATAATTGAATGCTTGGAAGAAGGTACTTAGTATATTCAGCAGCACAGTAGGTGTGATCTACCTTTAGGGTGATCAGCTGTCCACAGCCAAAAAATAGGACATGTATTTTTGCCAGGAGGGATTTCAGCAAGGACTCTGCATCAATACATAAGCAAAGCCAGATAATAAGGCAAGCATAAAATCTGTTGTTTACTTTAGTGTTACTAGTGGCTACAGCTCACTTGAAAGCATCATCTAGAACTTCTAAGCCAGATTCTCAGCTACTGTAAGTCTGCACAGTATCATTGAAATCCACTGATTTACACCATCTGAGGATCTTGCTTCCCATGTGATTACCTTCAACAGAAAGCACCTAGCTGAAAGCTAACTTTAAGTAGATACAAAGACCGATTTTGCTATTGTAGTGTCCCACTAACCTTATGGAAAGGCCCTTTTGCAATTTTATTCTAAAACCTTTTCCCCAGTGTTATTCCAAACCCTATTTTAAGGTGTTGATCAGTGCTTAATTTGTAATGAAAGAGGTACCAGGGCTCAAGCAATTTTTTACATTCATAACTGATGCAGCAAGCCCAAAGGTGCTGGGCTATGAACTGCCAAGCCTAGAGGTGCCGGGGCTCAGCACTGGTGTTGATAGACAATTATTCTTTGAGCTAAATTTCTCATGCTTACATTCAGCCCAGAGGTGTTTTTCTGTGTATGAACTTTGATATATTTCCATTTGGCCATTTCAGAGATCCCCAAGCATAGAAAATGCTTCAGACATGAACCATTTTCCAGATTGTTTTGAGTGTGTGTTTACATACTTAAAAAATGGCTTTATTTTAAAAGTTTACACTTGCCATGGCAGAAGTCTTCAATAAGCACACGTGGACTTGATATGTTTGAAGAGATTTGCCTAGGAAATAAAATTATACGTATTTGCCAGCTATTTCTGACACATCATAAAGTGTCCCTGCATTTTAAAAAGTTTTAACTACATATTATACTTTCACGAGAATGGGAGTGTTAAAAAAGGAGGACAATTGGCCACACTGCCTTAAGACAGGCAAAAATTAGGACAATCCTACAAAAAGTAGGACATTCAGTCATCCTATTCTACCTGGATATAACTGGAACATTCAGCAGCACACCAACTATGACTTTGTAAGCAGTGACTCTGAAAAAAGATTTGGGGGTTTTGGTGGATAATCAGCTGAACATGAGCCAGCAGTGTGACACTGTGGCCAAAAGGGCTAATGCAATCCTTGGATGCATAAACAGGGGAATCTTGAGTAGAAGTAGAGAGGTTATTTTATCCTGTATTTGGCAGTGCTGTGACTGCTGTGTCCAGTTCTGGTGCCCACCATTCAAGAACGATGTTGATACATTGGAAGGGGTTCAGAGAAGAGCCATGAGAATGAAAAAAGGATTTGAAAACATGCCCTATAGTGATAGACTGAAAGAGCTCAATCTATTTAGCTTAATAAAGAGAAGGTTATGGGATGACTTGATTACAGTCTGTAAGTATCTATATGTGGAATAAATATTTAATAATAGGCTCTTCAGTCTAGCTAGCAGACAAAGGTATACCATGATCCCAGGGCTAGAAGCTGAAGCTAGACAAATTCAGACTGTAAATAAGGCATAATTTTTTAACAGTGAGAGTAATTAGCCATTGGAACAATTTACCAAGGGTCATGGTGGATTCTTCATCACTGACAATTTTAAAATCAAGTTTGGATGTTTTTCTAAAAGATCTGCTCTAGGAATTTTTGGGGGGAAATTCCATGGCCTGTGCTATGCAGGAGGTCAGACTAGATGATTACAGTGGTCCCTTCTGGCCTTGGAATTTCTGAATCTATGAGTGGACACATTTAGAACATTTAACAACACAACAGGTGCATTGTACAGAGAAATAGCTGGAATATTTAGCAGTAAAGGATGTTTGTTGTATCAGGATGTACCTAAAATGTTCATCAGCAGTTAATCAAACCAAAACAGACCTTTTATTCCAGAGACAATTTGTTCCAGAGCATAAAATGAAACATTAGATATCTCACAGCAGGGGAAAGAACCCATAGGTTTTGGTCTGTTTTCTGTACACGAAAATCCTAAGGGTGGAATGCCCCCTGGATTCTCTCCTACATGACCTCCATGACAGGCTTCTTGAATAGCCAAAGAACTATGACTGCACCATCATGTGCGTTGTCCCCAACACATGAGAGGAATGAAAGTTATATTGTACCTGGGAGCTGGAAAAGCAGTGGAGGGAACGACTCCTTTCTCCCAAGAGGCATAAGGCCCCCAGGATGTGGCCTGTGGAAAAAACAGTTACTCCTAGAAATTGTACCAGCAGCAGCTACATCTGCTGTAGCAGGAGCAAGTGTGTGCCAGCTGGTGACTTTAAAGCCTCTGCACCCCTATCACCTTTTCTTCCTGGATATGCATGATGATCTTATGAGCATAGGAGGAGTCAGATAGCAGATGGACTAAACAGACATCATGTTCATGTTCTTATGTATGAGAGATGCTGCCAGCTATTTGTTCATGCAGGCTGTTTGACTGGACAGGGCAGAGAAAGAATGGGAGAGGCCCCCGTAGCCCTGGGAGTCCCTGTTATCAGAAGACTACTTGTACTGAAGCATAGGACTGATTTTCAGGGGCAAATGTGGAGGGTACCTAGGATGACTTGCCCAGGAATGTCATCTGGAGAGAGTACAGAGGGCAGCTGGGTGGTAAGGTAGGATGGGGTGTGAGACATGTGGGTTGGAGGATGATTAGTGAAGGGGACTGGGGTGAGTGAAAGCTGGGTAAGGGTTACTTTGCTCTGGAAGAGGATTTTAGCAAGTGGAAGAGATTCGTACATATTGGGGAACATACACATAACAAGACATATGCATAACAACTACGTAAGCACAGAATAGCAAAGTAACTAGCCCAGGATCACACAGTGAGTCAGCAGTGGAGCTGGGTATAGAACCCAGGTTTCCTGACTCCCAGTTCACACAGTGACCCACTGAAAAAAACCTTTATTCATAAATTCCAAAGCCAGGAGGGACCATTGTGATCATCTAGTCTGACCTCCTGTATAACACAGGCCAGAGAATGTCCACAAAATAATTTCACGATCATATCTTTTAGAATCAGTCCTGATTTAAAAATTGTCAGTGATGGAGAATCCACCATGATCCTTGGTAAATTGTTCCAATGGTTAATTACTCTTATTTTTTAAAATGTATGCCTTAATTCCAGTCTGAATTTGTCTTGCTTCAACTTCCACCCATAGGATAATGTTACACCTTTCTCTGCTATACTGAAGAGCCCATTATTAAATATTTGTTCCCTGTGTAGATACTTACAGATTGTAATCAAATCACCCTTTAACCTTCTCTTGGTTAAGCTAAATAGACTGAGCTCTTTGAGTTTATCACTATAAGTCACGTTTTCTAATCTTTTAATCATTTTCATGGCTCTTCTCTGAACCCTTTTCAATTTATCAACATCATTCTTGAATTGTGGCCACCAGAACTGGACACAGTATTCCAGCAGCGGTTGCACCAGTGCCAAATACAAAGGTAAAATAGCCTCTCTACTCCTACTCGAGATTTGCGTTTATGCACCCCAGGATCGCAATAGTTCTTCTCGCCACAGGATCCCACTGTAGTACCCGGTTTCCCATGGCACCGGGCCCACAATCAGAAGGGGCCCTGGCCAGCCCAATCCCCTGGCCAACTCACCCGCCAGGAAAGCTGCCCTGTCCCGCCTCTTCCCCAAAGCCCCCGCCCCTTCTCTTCCCACCCCTGCTCCGCCACAGCCCTGCCTCTTGCCCCCCCCCGCTCCGCCCCGCCCCCACTCCAGCCCTTCCCCTGAGGACTGCAGCAGGGTTGGGCTGGTCAGAGTGGTGGAGAAGGGGCATGGGATGGGGAAGAGAAGGGGATGGGGGAAGCAGGGGAAGGGGGGAAAGAGCCGGGGGGAAGGAAGGGGGTGGGATGGGGAGAAGATGAAGTGGTGGGGACGGGGCATGGGATGGGGAAGAGAAGAGGATAGGGAAAGTGGGGGCCCAGCATGCGGATCCCCTTGGCAGCAGCTGGGGCTCCCCTGTTAAGCAGGCCCATCAAACCCTCACCTTGACAAGCCCCACCTCCCCTGCATCTGTACCACCTCGATGAGCCCCACCCCAGACACCCTCCCCACCTACACCTAGACCCCCACCCAAATGAACCCCACCTCCCCTGCACCCAGACACCTCCCCCGCTGAGCTCCAACCACTTTCGTCCCCACTGCAGACTCCCATTGCCACTGCACCTGGAACCTCCCTGTGCATCCAGATCCCCCACTGAGCTGCCTGCACCCAGATTGCCCCACACAGAACCCTCTTACCCCCATCTGGATCCCCCCACACTAGATCCCTCTGCACTTGGATCCTGCTGCCGGGCTGAACCTCCCTGCCCACATCTGGTGTGCCTGGCGCAAAAGGGGCAGGACCCCAGGGTGTTTCTGTGGCAGGCCTGGCCCTTGTGCTGTGTCAGGGTCAGGTTCAGCCTCACTGCCCAGTCCCTGTCCCAGGTGGGCGGGGGAGGCTGCAGGGTATTCTCCCACCTCCATGCAGCCAGTGGCCTGTGCTCTCCACTGCCATGGTGGAGCGTCCACATTTATTTATTGTAAAAAAAAAAATTGCAGAATTTTAAAATATTATGCACAGAATTTGATGCAGCATTCCCTCAGGAATATGGGGCACTGTACGGCTGTGATGGTGGGACTGTGAAGGGGGTGCTGGACAGTAGGGGATCTGTGGGTGGGGGAGCTGGGCAGGGGGTATGGTGTGCAGGGTGCTGTGCAATTGTGGTGGGAGGTGTCTCTGGGCGAGGGGGTACTGGGCATAGTGGGTCTGTGGGGGAAGTCTCTGGGTGAGGGGGCTCTGGGCATAAGGGCAGGGCACTGGGCAGGGGGGCAGTGTGGAAGGGGCACGCTGGCAGTGCAGGGCTGGGCGGGCCAGTGTGTGTCTAGCAGTTGTGGGTTTGTAAACAGTGTCCTTGTGCTGGGCTGAGTGGGGCCATTCCTGCTGCGCTGCGCCTCATTGCCCCCAACCGGCCCCTCACTCTGCGGACCACCCCACATCACATGTCCTATTTACCCAATGGGGGCCCACAAAAAGTTAATCTGGCCCTGCACTGTAGCTCATGATCAGGTGATTATCCACCAAAGCCCTCAAATCTTTTTCATAGTCATTGCTTCCCAGGATAGAGTCCCCCATTCTGTAAGTATGGCCTACCTTCTTTTTTCCTAGATGTATTCATTTACATCTAGCCATATTAAAACACACACTGTTTGCTTGCACCATCTTTACCAAGCGATCCAGTAGGAGAGACTTTAAACACTACCTAAAATTAGTCCCCAAAGAGTATCCCATTATTAAATGAATGAGTCATGGAGCAAGATATGTATAAAGCAGTGGTTCCCAAACTGGGATTCGTGAACCTCTGGGGGTTCACAAAGTGTTACAGGGGGTTCTTGGGAAAAAATTCCCTAATGGTGGAAGAGAAGTCCATAGGGACCCTGGGCAGCATGGGGCAAGCAGCCCGGAGCCTCTGGACTTCCAAGAGCTAAGCAGATCAACGCAAGCATATCTAGCACACTGCGGAGATTTAAACTTCAAAACTCCTTATAAGAAATGGAAAGGGAAGTGGATATTTTTTGCTGTTTTTAAAATAAATAGGCAGCTAGTATTGTTTTTAAAATTATTATGAAGAACAAGTTTAAGCTTTGTTGTAACGTGCGTTGTTTGCCTGGACTGCTCAAGACCTGAATGCTTGTGTAGGAGGAACTCTGAGCTGGCTTCTTAAATACCTTTATGCTGTTTCACATCTGAGGCCTGGTCTACACTACGAGTTTAGGTTGAATTTAGCAGCGTTAAATCGAATTAAGCCTGGACACGTCCACACGACGAAGCCCTTTTTTTCGACTTAAAGGGCCCTTTAAACCGGTTTCTTTACTCCACCTCCGACGAGGGGATTAGCGCTAAAATCGGCCTTTTCGGGTCGGATTTGGGGTAGTGTGGACGGAATTTGACGTTATTGGCCTCCGGGAGCTATCCCACAGTGCTTCATTGTGACCGCTCTGGACAGCACTCTCAACTCAGATGCACTGACCAGGTAGACAGGAAAAGCCCCGCGAACTTTTGAATTTCATTTCCTGTTTGCCCAGCATGGAGAACACAGGTGACCACGCAGAGCTCATCAGCACAGGTAACCATGATGGAGTCCCAGGATCACAAAAGAGCTCCAGCATGGACAGAATGGGAGGTACGGGATCTGCTCGCCATATGGGGAGATGAATCAGTGCTAGCTGAACTCCGTAGCAGTAAACAAAATGGCAAAATATTAGAAAAAGTCTCAAAGGCCATGAAGGACAGAGGCCATAACAGGGACGCACAGCAGTGCCGCGTGAAAATTAAGGAGCTAAGGCAAGCCTACCACAAAGCCAGAGAGGCAAACGGAAGGTCCGGGGCAGAGCCGCAAACATGCCGCTTCTACGCGGAGCTGCATGCCATGCTAGGGGGTGCAGCCACCACTACCCCAACCGTGTGCTTTGTCTCCATCAACGCAACAGGGAAGCGGGTTCAGGGTACGAGGAAGATGATGATGAAGAAAATGAAGATAGCTCACAGCAAGGAAGCGGAGAAACCGGTTTCCCCAACAGCCAGGATATGTTTATCACCCTGGACCTGGAACCAGTAACCCCCGAACTCACCCAAGGCGTGCTCCCAGACCCTGAGGGCACACAAGGGACCTCTGGTGAGTGTACCTTTGTAAACATTACACATGGTTTAAAAGCAAGCGTGTTTAATGATTAATGATTAATTTGCCCTGGCAATCGTGGCCAGTACAGCTACTGGAAAAGTCTGTTAACGTGTATGGGGATGGAGCGGAAATCCTCCAGGGACATCTCCAGAAAGCTCTCCTTCATGTACTCCCAAAGCCTTTGCAAAAGGTTTCTGGGGAGGGCTGCCTTATCCCGTCCACCATGGTAGGA
>NW_020664598.1:13725601-13841964 GCF_002925995.2 Terrapene triunguis
GGCTGTCTGCCCTGCAACTGGGTCCCAGCAGAGTCCTCTGGCCGCCATTAATGAAATTTTTCTTTCGAACCCCCTGAAACGTCCTGCGAACCCCACTTTGGGAACCACTGATCTAGTCCAACCCCCTGCTCAAAGCAGGACCAATTCCCAACTAAATCATCCCAGCCAGGGCTTTGTCAAGCCTGACCTTAAAAACCTCTAAGGAAGGAGATTCTACCACCTCCCTAGGCAACCCATTCCAGTGCTTAACCACCCTCCTAGTGAAAAAGTTTTTCCTAATATCCAACCTAAACCTCCCCAACTGCAACTTGAGACCATTACTCCTTGTTCTGTCAAAATAACACAATGTAATCACTCTGGTTTCAATTATTTTGATAATTTATTTAAACTACAATACAATGGATGGAGAATGGGAGTGGGGAGCACTGGAGGAAATCCCCAAACCCCCTTGCCTAATAGTAATGTAGCTAGGTTTGACCCTTTATTTCTAATTATTAGTCAACAAAAATATGCAGCCATATAAGAACATAAGAACGGCCATACTGGGTCAGACCAAAGGTCCATCAAGCCCAGTATCCTGTCCTCTGACAGTGGCCAATGGCAGGTGCCCCAAAGGGAATGAACAGACAGGTTATCATCAAGTGATCCATGCTCTGTCACCCAATCCCAGCTTCTGGTAAACAGAGGCTAGGGACACCATTCCTGCCCATCCTGGCTAATAGCCATTGATGGACCTATCTTCCATGAATCTGTGTAGCTCCCTTTTGAACCCCGTTATAGTATTGGCCTTCACAACACCCTCTGGCAAGGAGTTCCAGAGGTTGACAGTGCGTTGCGTGAAAAAATACTTTCTTGTGTTTGTTTTAAACCTACCTATGAATTTCATTTGGTGGCCCCTTGTACTTGTATTATGAAAAGGAGTAAATAACACTTCCTTAGTTACTTTCTCTATACCACTCATGATTTTATAGACTTCTATCATATCCCCCCTTGGTTGCCTCTTTTCCAAGCTGAAAAGTCCCAGTCTTATTAATCTCTCCTCAGACGGAAGCCGTTCTATACCCCTAATCATTTTTGTTGCCCTTTTCTGAACCTTTTCCAATTCCAATATATCTTTTTTGAGATCGGGAGACATCTGCATGCAATATTCAAGGTGTGGGCGTACCATGGATTTATATAGAGGCAATATGATATTTTTTGTCTTATTATCTATCTCTTTCTTGATGATTCCCAACATTCTCTTTGCTTTTTTGATTGCTGCTGCACATTGAGTGGATGATTTCAGAGAACTATCCACAATGATTCCAAAATCTCTTAAGTGTTAACAGCTAATTTAGACCCCATCATTGTATATGTATAGTTAGGATTATGTTTTCCAATATGTATTACTTTGCATTTCTCAACATTAAATTTCATCTGGCATTTTGTTACCCAGTTTTGTGAGATCCTTTTGTAGCTCTTCGCAGTCTGCCTGGGACTTAACTATCTTGAGTAGTTTTGTATCATCTGCAAATTTTGCCACCTCACTGTTTACCCCTTTTTCCAGATTGTTTATGAATATGTTAAATAGGACTGGGCTCTGTACAGATCCCTGGGGGACACCACTATTTACCTCTTTCCATTCTGAAAACTGACCATTTATTCCTACCCTTTGTTTCCTATCTTTTAACCAGTTACCAATCCATGAGAGGACCTTCCCTCTTATCCCATGACTGCTTATTTTGCTTAAGAGCCTTTGGTGAGGGACCTTGTCAAAGGCTTTCTGAAAATCTAAATACACTATATCCACTGGATCTCCTTTGTCCGCATGCTTGTTGACCCCCTCAAAGAATTCTAGTAGATTGGTGAGGCATGATTTCCCTTTACAAAAAACATGTTGACTATTTCCCAACAAATTATGTTCATCTATGTGTCTGACAATTTTGTTCTTTATGATAGTTTCAACCAATTTGCCAGGTACTGAAGTGAGGCTTACTGGCCTGTAGTTGCCAGGGTCACCTCTGGAGCCCTTTTTAAAAATTGGTGTCACATTAGCTATCCCCCAGTCATTTGGTACTGAAGCTGATTTAAATGATAGCTTACAGATGATAGTTAGTAGTCCTGCAATTTCACATTTGGGTTCCTTCAGAACTCTTGGGTGAATACCATCTGGTCCTGGAGACTTATTACTGTTTAGTTTATCAATTTGTTCTAAAACCTCACCTAATGACACCTCAATTTGGGACAGTTCCTCAGACTGTCACCGAAAAAGAATGGCTCAGGTTTGAGAATCTCCCTCACATCCTCAACAGTGAAGACCGATGCAAAGAATTCATTTAGTTTCTCCGCAATGGGCTTATCGTCTTTGAGTGCTCCTTTAGCATCTCGATCGTCCAGTGGCCCCACTGGTTGTTTAGCAGGCTTCCTGCTTCTGATGTATTTTAAAAAAAAATTTGCTATTATTTTTGGAGTCTTTGGCTAGCTGTAATTCAAATTCTTTTTTGGTCTTTCTAATTATGTTTTTACACTTCATTTGCCAGAGCTTATGCTCTTTTCTATTTTTCTCAGGATTTATCTTCCACTTTTTAAAGGATGCCTTTGCCTCTCACTGCTTCTTTTACTTTGTTGTTTAACCACGGTGGCTCTTTTTTGGTTCTCTTACTATGTTTTTTAAATTGGGATATATGTTTAAGTTGAGCCTCTATTATGGTGTCTTTAAAAAGTTTCCATGCAGCTTGCAGAGATTTTACTTTTGGTGCTGTACCTTTTAATTTCTGTTTCACTAACCTCCTCATTTTTGTGTAGTTCTCCTTTCTGAAATTAAATGCTACAGTGTTGGGCCACTGTGGAGTTTTCCCCGCCACAGGGATGTTAAATTTAATTATATTATGGTCACTATTACCAAGTGGTCCAGCTATATTCACCTCTTGGACCTGATCCTGTGCTCCACTTAGGACTAAATCAAGAATTGCCTCTCCTCTTGTGGGTTCCAGGACTAGCTACTCCAAGAAGCAGTAATTTAAGGTGTCAAGAAACTTTATCTCAGCATCCCTTCCTGAGATGATGTGTACCCAGTCAATATGGGGATAGTTGAAATCCCCCGTTGTTATTATTGAGTTTTTTATTTTAATAGTCTCTCTAATCTCCCTGAGCATTTCAGAGTCACTAACACCATCCTGGTCAGGTGGTCTGTAATATAGCCCTACTGCTATATTCTTATTTTCCAAGCATGGAATTACTATCCATAGAGATTCTGTAGTACAATTTAGTTCATTTAAGATTTTTACTTCATTTGATTTTATGCTTTCTTTCACATATAATGCCACTCCCCCACCAGCACAACCTGTTCTATCCTTCTGATATATTTTGTACCCTGTTATTACTGTGTCCCATTGACTAAAGCAACAGCATATACGATATGGTATCCACTGTTGCTCGTTTCCGTTATCTCTGGAATAAATGTTCCCAATAGGGGTCTAAATCCTGGACTGGTTTCTGAAAAGATTTAAACAGACTTAAATTTCAATCCCAATTTTTAAGATGACTGTTAACATGATTTCACTATAATGCAAATATAGCCAAATGATTCTGAACTGCTATTGCTTTGGGGATTGCAATTCGCTCCATCATCTCCCTGTGTCTTTTAAATCAGTGTGACAAGGGCTTAACTGTTTCTTTTCCCCCTAATGTTAAAATGCTGCCAAGGCCTCAGTGGAAAACAAATCTGCTTATGCTGTGTATTATATTTTTCTTATTTCTTGTTCCCTGTTCTTTTTTTCTTCCTAGGGATATCAGCATTAAATCAGAATCTTTGTTTTGAAGTGTCAGTCTGCTTTGGCTGCTTCCTTCCTGCCTAACTCTTGGGGCTTAGCTGTTTTCAGGGGAGTTACACTAGCAGAAAATTTGGCCCATAGTCTTTTCTTTGTGATAGTGTAATTGGTTACTGTGGCACTGATTAATGCCATGGAACATGACGACTTCATGTGAGGAATAAGCAGTGACAGCAGATGAACGGCGGTTCTGATTTCATGTACATGCCTCCAATAACCAAAAGACCAATGAAAGAGAAATGTCAACTACACGGAATTGTAAGTAGAAATGTCTCTTCTTAATAGGTTGCCTTTCACGATTTTTCTATGTGGTGTCAGTGAGTCTTTGAGGCTGTTCCCCCCTCTTTCTCTCCCCAGAAGCAGCAGAAAAGCTGACCTTAGGTTCCTATGAGAAAGCTTTGCCCACTCTCCTGGGTGCCCAAATAGAACTATATTCAAGCACTTTCTGCTGCATGGGGGTGGGGGCCGCGGTGCGCCTTGGAGAGCCTCTTGAGGGTGACTCCACGCTCCCTCCTCATACAGTACAGTGGAGCAGTCCTCTGCTGCAATATTCAGGGAGGATTGTGGACAGCACAGGGATATGGGCCCCAGGGCCGGCTCCAGGCACCAGCCTACCAAGCAGGTGCTTAGGGCGGCACCTGGAGGGGGGCGGTGCTCAGGCCCAAGAGCGGGGCCGTGACTGGGCTCTCCGCCCTCCTTCCGGCGCTCCGGCTGGTCGGGGAGAGCGGGGCCCGCGGCGGGCTCGCTGCCCTCCCCCCGGCGCTCCGGCCAGCCGGGGAGAGCGGGCCCGTGGCCGGGCTCTCCGCCCTCCTCCCGGCGCTCCGGCTGGTCGGGGAGAGCTGGGCCCTGGCTGGGCTCCCCGCCCTCCCCGCAGCGCTCCGGCCGGCCAGGGAGAGCTGGGCCGCGGCCGGGCTCGGCGCCCTCCCCTGCCGCGCTCCCCACCGGGGGGCGGGGGGGGGCTTTTTTGCCTGGGGCGGCAAAAAAGCCAGAGCCGGCCCTGATGGGCCCAGTGGGTCAACATATTGCATGATCCACTGGCCTTCAAAAAGAGTTATGGGCCACATTCAGTACTGCTCCCCTTGTCTTGTCATAAGAGTAGTTGGCACAGAGAATTCCATTTTCATCATGTTTCTCCTCCACCCCAAGACACATCAGTCCATTTATGTGAGCTTTATTCCATTGTTATTTGTATTACAGTAGCACCTAAAGGTCCATGCAAGATCATAAGCCCCCCTGTGCTAGGCACGTGATCTATGCATAGCAAGACACATCCCTGCCCTGAAGAGCTTATAGTCTAAAACAGACAAGACAGACAAATGGTGAGAGGGGAAACAGAGGCACAGAGAGGGAAAATCACTGTACTGCCTTTGGCCCACATGGTGTATTCTGGAGTACTCTTTTCTACGTACTGTAAAATGTGAACATTTTGCATATGGTATATTTCGCGCTTTAAATTGCAACTGATTTTTGTGCAGATGGTCCCATGTAATTACCTGTAACTTAATAACTAGTGTAAATTAAATTTCAGTTGTTTTTGAATTCATTCTAAATAATGAAATTTAATTGAGCAATTATTTCAAGTTCTGTAGGATGTCCTACAGAGAAGTGATTATGTTGGACAAAGCACAAGAGGATATACTGTGGGGAACAATGCCACACAGGCAGGAGAGAATGGACTAGAAAATGAGAATTTCAGATACTTTTCTCCACTTAGTTCTCTTTGAAAAGTATCTGAGATTCTCAGTGTCTTAGTCTCAGAATCTCTCTCTCTTTCTCTCCCCCTATATATATAATGCGTGTGTGTGTGTGTGTGTGTGTGTGTGTGTGTGTTTTGGTGGGAAAAGACGGTCCGGTTAGGACTTGAAAAATGTACCTAATCCCAACACATCCTAGCCCATGTGAAAAATACACATGTTGGCACACCCTCCTGAAATTAAAAGGAATAAAACAGTTGTGCACTATTTATTGTGTGCTGTATTTGATTACAATAAATTGTCATTCACCTTTCTACATATGTTTTAAAATTTTGACTTGCTATCTCTTTCACCCTCTCCTCCCCGCCCCCTTTAAATGCCTTCATTTCTTTTTGGGCTTCAATCCACAGTATTGCTTTCAGAGCATTCAAAAACTATGAGGTTTTCTTAGAAATCATAAGATTTTAAAAATACTAAATTTGGAGTCTCTTTGGTTGCCTTTGGAGTTTTCAGCATTTAGGGCTCACGTTTTACATTTTTGCTACAACCATGAGAGCTAGAGCTTAATTTTTTTTTTTTAAATGAAAGCTGAGATCCTCACATAATCATGTCTCCAGGAACTGAGACATAATGAAGAACACCAGATATCACAAGATTCACAATGAAATCATGAGAATTAGAAACACTAATTCTGCATTTTTCTCTTCTATAATTATGCTTTATCTTTCCTTATGTTGTTTTCAGCATCTTTTTTTCTCTTTCTTCCTCCAATCCCTTTATATCTCTTTCCCTACATTATGTTCATTACCTCCTTCCCCATATTTTCAGTCTCCTTTCTTCCACTCTAAAATCTCCCTCTACCATACTTCCCTTTTCTAACTTTGTTGGTCTCTCACCTGGCCACTCCCACATACTTTAAACCATCACATCGCAACCACAAAATGCTTGAAAATTGTACTAGATTCCTGAAAGCCAGAGGACTAGACCCACTAGCCAAAAATTGATATGAAAAATAATGGAGATGGGCTGTTATCCAGGAGCAGCATCCAGCTGAGAAGCCAAGTGATCCTTCCACCAGTGGTGGGGAGTCCTGGTAGGGTCCTGTCTGTAGGCCCTGTTCACCTAGACCACCTTTCTTACTGGTCTCCACTCCTATCACAGACCCTCCTGGCTGCTGCCACAGTAGGTTGGGGGTGGAGATGTCTCTGTACTATAAAGAACTATTTAAATAGAATGTTGTGACATTTGTTTTTTAAAAATCCTGTTTTAAACATGTTTCTCCCCCTCCCCCCCCCCCGCTCCTCTATGTGTAGAAGGGTCTCTTGGACAGGCCAAAGAGCCACACCAAATGCTTTCAGGCACAACCCTCTTCCCCCTTCTTCTTTCTCTCTGTGAGTGCACCTGCTTGTTTATTGTCAATTTTGGCTCCACCATACTTTTCCTGGCAAATACACTTCTACAGGACCTGGGGAAGGGGCCTGCATCATCAAGGAAACAGTGAAACTGACTATAAACAAAGTGCTATCAAAAGCACAACATAAATAAATAGGAAAAAATAGAGGGAAGTTTAAAAACAAACAAACCTCTAATCCCCAACATTACTGAAACTGAAAGAGATTACTTGTAACAAAAGTAAGCACATCATTTTCACACGGAAGTGTGATTTTTCAAGTCGATGTCCCTTTAACCTCCCTGTGTTTCAGTTTTCCTGTCTACAAAGTGGAGATAACACTTTCCTACCTGACATGGTTTTTGTGAAGATTATTAATTCATTTGCAAAGTGTTTTGAGTTCCTTGGGTGGAAGATGAAACATAACTGTAAAGTGTTGTTATTTATCTCAAAACAGTATTTCTTGTGCTTGGAAACAAGGCTTGACATATAGATCTTTCTTGATCTCTGTGGAGAGCTATTGCTGGGGCAGGAGACAGAGGCCAAAGGACAGGTGTGAATTATTTATGTGTGTACTTAATTTAATATTTTCCCTTTTCAGAATGCCAGAGTTATGTGGAAAGGAAAGATGGATATTCCTAGGAGTATCTTGAGCCTGATGGGATGGTAGTCTTTAAAATACTCCTTTGCTTAAAACTTGTCTGTTGTTTTATTATTACTACTTATTAGGTATTGTTTCTGGTTTCCTTGTTGTAATCCGTTCTGGCTTAGAACTTGCTTGTTTTATCTTTAGTGTGTTCTGATTTGAAGTACGTTGTTAAAAATAGAGTTTTCCAGGTCTATCTATAGCACTGTATAAATACAATAGAAGGGAATGTTAATCCTTAGGAAACTAGCTAACCTCTCCCAGATGGACATCATATGGGAATGGTCTAATTTCCAGGATTTCCCCATAAACCTCTAGGGCAGTGTTTCCCAAACTTGGGACGCCACTTGTGTAGGGAAAGCCCCTGGCGGGCCGGGCCAGTTTGTTTACCAGCCGCGTTGCAGGTCCGGCCGATCGCGGCTTCCACTGGCCGCGGTTCGCTGCTCCAGGCCAGTGGGAGCTGCTGGAAGTGGCGGCCAGTACGTCCCTCGGCCCTCGCCGCTTCCAGCAGCTCCCATTGGCCTGGAGCAGCGAACCGCGGCCAGTGGGAGCTGCGATCGGCCGGACCCGCGGACGTGGCAGGTAAACAAACCGGCCCGGCCCGCCAGGGGCTTTCCCTATACAAGCGGCTTCCCAAGTTTGGGAAACACTGCTCTAGGGGCTGCTTTCCCTAGGGAGGAGGATGTGTCTTGTGGCTTCTGGGAAGCAGGGACAGGTCAGGATCTTTGTCTATAGTTATTCCTCCACTGATGGAATGTGCTGCAGCCTCTGGGCTGTCAGAATGTGGCAGCATTTTTTCATGCACCCATGCTCCCTTGGTGACGTACTGCTTACACCGGGGAGCACTGGAGATGCATTTAACCTCACGTACCTGGTGTGCGAGGCAACACTTGAAGCGCTTAATAAACTGAGTGTAGATTATGTTGCCTGTGAGGTTTGCCGTTGTCGACATCTGAGGCTAAATTACTATGCATGAGGCGTACTTGACTAGACTTGTATCTATCCTTTTAGAACAGATTAAAGGTTTAGTGAAATCTTGTGCTTCTGTTTCTGGCACTGCAGGAGTGTCTGACGAAAGGGCTTGCTTTAGTTGACATCAATTCATATTAGCCTCTGACATTCTGGAATTAGCTGTCTGAGGCTTTGCTTGTTCATTTGTGCAGCTGAAGGAAGGTTTTTGGCTCCCTTTGGCTTTTCCATCCTCTTCTCAAGACTTTGCAGGAAGAAACTCATTTAGTTTTTGCCATTTCAAGGTTCATCCCTTTTTGGGTTCAGATGCTGTGATTGTAGCATTAACTGGAACTATTTAAAGTAACAACCTCTCCAGCAAATGAATGGCAAACCAGCCAAAGCCATCCTAGATTTGCTTAGGGACAGAAGAACTCTGGAGTACCTGCTTTTGGCCAAATCCTCCCCTCAGATATGCACATGGCTATCACTGACTTTACTGAGAGCTGCACATACATATTTAAGGCAAGAATTTTGCACTTGGTCTTCATAATTTCTCCATAGTTGCACTCCTTTCCTGTGGGAAAATTGGTTAGTGTCCTATAGTGGATGGGGCCCCAAAAATCTACCTTTGGGTATAAAGAAAATGCCCCTTCTGTCCTACAGCTGGTAACAGGAAAGAGAGAGTAGAGCATGGTAACTCGCCACCATGCTAATCAGATGGCAGAGGATTGCGGTAGGTCATTCTAAAGGTCAAAGAGCTGGTATCTCAGCCTTTCTGTGGCAGACACAATTTTTAAATGCAGCATTTGCCCCGGGGAGCAACAGTGGGTCATTGCACTAGCCTTTCACCTTCAGACACGTTAGTTCACATCCTGATTGATTTAGGTCACAAGTGAAAATGAGTTTGGCATGGGAGGTCCCATATTCTAGTGTGGTGGGTGGTATGGCTTTGAGAGAGGCACTGAACTGGAATAGCTGAGGTATTGCAGATGAAAAGTAAAATATGCAAGAAAGATGTGAGAGTTGAACGGGAAGGGGGATAATTTGTACCATACCTGACTGGGCTGTGCCCAACTATAGCCCTAGTGCTATTATTACAAAACTCTAATTTCTCATAAAATACAAATGCTTAAAAAAATCCAAGTGCTTGCATTCAGGATAGAGGCTGCTTCAGCAGCACAGGAAAAGGAAAGGTAGAATCCAGTCCTGCTGCACGTGAGTATGTTTCCATTGACCTTCCCTGGAATTATGCCAGTTTACACCTGGGTTTCCTTTTGTCCTGTGTATATACTGTCTGGTGTATCATATTTAAGGATGTGCTCAAGATGCAAGGTAAGGGTGCTTTGTGTGCATGCAGCTATGTGACAATTCTACAGTTTTGTTGAAAGTCAAATAGAGGTTTACGTGAGACTTTGGTTACAAAATCAAGGTGATTGAGTTGAATTATCTTTGGAAATTGGGAGAGGACAGGATGGATAACCTTATCTGGTTATATCACTGCTTGGTAATTGGCTGGAACTACAGTAGAGTCATTTCAGAGGATCAAAGAGACTCTATGACTTGGCTGGCCTAAGTGATTATGATCTCTAAAGTCCTAAAAGTTTGGAGCCCCCCGGTGACAGATTGCTTCTTCCTTACATTCCGTCTCAGCGGTTAGATGTAATGAGTTGGTATTGGTACTCGTTTCTGGATTGGAATCTCCAAGACTGGCAACAGGGTCTGAATTGGACAGCCTTGTGGGCACAGTGCACAAATCATCTCCTTGGATGTGAGCGGGTGCCTTGTCCACCCTGCTCTACAGACATACTCCACGCAATATGTGAAGTCCAAACTGTGCCCCATCACTCACAAAGAAAATAACAATTATAACATAAAAGTCAGCTCAAACTTTCTACCCAGTTTTGGCTGCTTTTCAAAATACTTTTCGGCTTACACCCCAAGACCTCTCCCCCACCTCCTGTATATCCAGGTGACATAATGAGTCACCTGCTTAAGTGAGTTCTGCCAAATTAAGTTTTCTAAACTCTTTCCTATCACGATTGACACCTGCTTAACAAAGTGGAGGTTTCAGGCAAATGTTGCCAGCCTGTTACAGTGATGCTTTTGATTGGCTCTTGAATCATAATTGACAGGGTGGGCCTTTATATTTATTGTATCAAAGTGGTGGGCACAGTGTATAAATATCTGTTGCATTTTCACCTTCCATATGTAACAAACAAGGAGTTGACTTTCACCATAGAAAATATTGGCAAGGTTCACAGGGCTTTGGCTCTCATTGCCAGTAAGCTAAGTGTCATTGGTAGCGTTAATTTGATTGCTGCACTTTATGTCCCTGCCAGATGATAACTCGGTTTGTCACTTTTTTGAAGGTTCCATCCTGAGCAGCTGCTGCAGCTTTTTGATATTAACTTCATTAAAAACATTGAGCATAAATGCAAAGTCTGGGGAAGCTGATTCAGACTGAGCATCTGATTTTCACATCCTCCCAAAGCCAAGCTTGTAATAGAAACACTGGTATTCTGGTCGTGCCAAGTGGTACGGATGCTGCAGTTATATCAGGAAAAGCCAAAGGCCTCTTTGATATAACCAACATCTTTTAGGAGCTGCTGTTGTGGTAGTTTTAGTTGTTAAGTGCTGAACCTGTGCTCGGTGCTATGCAAAAGACAAAGGAAGATGTAATACTCCCCTTGGGTGATTTTTGAGTAAAATATTGGCCTTGATTCTCAGTCCTGGGTACCGAAACCGGGGGTAGAGAGCACCTCTGTATGTTCAGGATTCTGGAGGTATGAGTTAGAGGAGCCCCAAGGGATATTAATGTACACTGTGCTGCAACTGCTCTCAGTGGTCTGGCATGGCAGCCCAGAATAGCTAGGGTGCAATAGACTCTGGCCATGTGTCCTTTCTTCCTGTGGCATGCCCCTGTGCTGGGGTGGGGGAAGGGGAGGATGCCATACAGCTGTTCTGCTGGGTCTGTGTCACTGGGGGTGTTTCCGGATGGCAGGTTCTGGAATCAGGACCACTATCTTTATGTTCAACACTATGTAACAAAAGACCAAAACTAATTTACAGAAGCAACAGATAGTATTTTCCCATGTGGGTTCTTCACATAAAATCCCCTCCTGCCCTGTCCACCCTTCCAAGGCTTTGTACCACTGTGACCGTTCTTACTGGAGAATTGGATGGGACTCTTCAAAGAGCTTCACTCTGGGCTCTGTCAATGGAGTCGGTCGATGAGATACCTCTTCCCCTTTTTTTCTTCTCCCTTCACTTTCATGGGGTAACCTTGCTTACAACTGGGCTAGCTATGTAATGGTTAATTTCGACATCAGGAAAGCAGCACCAGATAAACCAGCAGATGCTGTACTTTAAATTTGTTTTGCTGTAAGGCATAAGCTGTGTCTGTAAGCCTCGAGGGAAAGACCAGGGTAGAAATTGCTTCATGGTTTACCTGTGGATATCAGCATAGTTATAGGAAATGTCTGTGCACTCTTTCAGGCAATATGATAGATCAGTCAGCTGGTAAATATGTAACTTCTCTCTGCCTCTTTCTCCTCCTTATCAAAGTGTTACAATAACTGTTTCATTACTTTACTATCTGGTGCTGGTAAATAAAATACAGAAAGCAGTACAAAATGTCCCATATTTAACTAATCATTCTTTACTAGCTTGCATTTCAAACATCCATGGTCTGATAACCCAGTATGCACAGAGACTGAATCATGTTTTATGGACAGAAGGCTGAAATGTTACCAGCTTATCTGCTGTTTTTTGAGCAGTATGGTTCAAACTATGACAAACTTTAGCTGTAGAAGCCCTCAAAAACCTATTTTTCAGAGCTTTGGTTCTACTATATGGAATGAATAAGGGCAGATGAATTATAGAGGAAAAGTACTGGTACTTCTCCCAGCTTTTGTTTTATTTTTTTTAACAGGGAGGGTAAAAACAATTTACCAAGGAACCATAGGGATAGACAAAATTTGTAAAGAAATTAAAACTAGAGCACAAGCTAGCAGCTACCTTGGAAAAAGTACTGGCTCATAACTTCGCCCACTTTGACCCTAGAAAATAAGGGGTAGCACCAACCATGGGGTGAAAACAATTATGACTTAAATAAACATATACTGAATCTAAAAATTAACAAAGAAGGAAATGAATGAATGAAAAACCACCAGTGGCAGCAGTTCCTGTGTTTGGAAGTGTCATGCGCATGCTCTGATGAGGCTGTTTAGCATATCAGTGACTTGACAGCTCACTGTAGAAAACCTGCATCTGGAAGTTGGTATGAGAACTGCAGAAGCTGCAGACTTTATGGAATGTCCTGGTTTAAACTTGCAGTTTGTGTAAGTTGGTCCATGGGATTATTTCTGTATTACTTGCCCACATTCACCATATTTGGCCTTGAATACAAATATTAAAGAGAGCATGATGGGACGTCCTGCTTGGGGTTCCCAGAATTGTAAGCCACTGTGTTACCCCTCTCAGCCTCAGCAAGTAAGAGCTTTGCTGTTGCTAAGCTATGTGTCAGCTTCCTGATACGCCAGCTTGTCTGCCTTGCCAACAGACTATTCAGGACACTGTCAATCCAAAACTTGCCTTGCAGGTAACAATCAGTGAACTCCAGAGTTCCCCAGAGACTTCTCCCTGCAGTGTCTGGTCCCTCTCACTGGACACTCACAGAAGTTAAGTTTGCTGCCTCCAAAGAGAACACATACCAGCCTGATAGTTTAGCTGAAGACTCACACTTTGCTGTAATACACAGCACAGAGATGGTTTTGTAATAAAAGAAGAATAAGTTTATTAACAATGAACAGAAGTTTAAGTGATGGTAAGACTATAAAAACAAATATAGTTACATACAAAACAAAACATGCTTTCTAGTGACTAAAAGTCAATTTCAGCAAGTTGTTATCTTTGTCCAGAGACACAAAGATATTACTCCCCATCTTCACAGGCTCAGAGGGCACTGAACCCCGAGTCCCCTCAGTGATGGATAGCTAAAGTATTTTTGTCCCCCTTATGTTACACAAGTCTCTTGTCTCTGCTTCAAGAGCCATGAAGGCTTCCTTTTGTGCAGATTCTGCACCGCAGATGTGATTGTTAAATGGTCTTCTCCCCAGCTCCTTTAGCTTGATGGCTTTGTTTACCTTGTATGTAAATGTACTTCCATTGTCCTCTGTGTGTAACCAAGCTGGTCAGACAGATAAATATATGTTCTTTTGTCGAGGGCAGGCTGCCTTTTATGCTCTGCCTCCCAAACACATTTTAAGAACATATTTCCTGCACACATGTAACTCTTTACATGCTAACCATACATACATCACACAATAATATTAATCACCAGTGTGTCCCTGGCTTTCATAGAAGATATACATTTATAGTATAAAACTCGATATACTTTTATAGTATAATATTGTATACAATCAGTTGATTCAATTTCTTATTTTTGGGGTTCAGGTCTTCTGTTCCCCCTGTAGGGTGTCTGGACCCTGATTGTCGCACATGAATGTCCAAATAATATGGCCTTAAAAATTAGACCATACTCATCTGTTGACAAAGAACTCCCTATCTATTAATAAGGTACTATTTTCTCCTGGGCTGAAAATTGGTTTGGATGGATTCATCGTGCTCTATATCCTCAAATCCATCAAACTCAGGCTTTGGTGGATCACAAGAGACAGTGAATTTTAAAGTAGAGGTTCTCCACCAATAATGGACTGCTGCCTCGCTCTAGGAAATCAGTACTGGGTATGAACAACAAGAGCATGCCATCTGATAACTGCTGTAGGACACAGGGGAGAATTGGTATTGGGGATAGCCTAGTCCAAGCCATAATTTGCTTACTGAGCTGAGACCAGAAGGTTGAAGGTGGGGCTGAAGTATCTAGTCAGTTGTGCAGTATGGACTTACTGGGCTATATTAATAACTTCATGGTTTACTGTTTGGAATTAGCCGTGAGGGTTCTGTTGCCCTGGCACTCAGTATAGCAAATGTAGGGAAATATTTGACATGCAATCCATTTCAGAGCTGGAATTGCGTTAACTATTATTCCGTAGTAAAATTACTGCAATTAGTCACAAATCTGTCACTTCTGGAAGTAATGTTCCTGTTTTTCAATACAAATGATTTATTACTTTAGTTTTAAAGAGTAAACATTAGGTTAAAGGAATGCTGCTGCCTCTGAGGAAAACTTTGATAAATATTCCAATTAGGCACTATTTGGAGGATATATTATTTATATGCTTTCTCTCTTGTTTTAGTCTTCCTTTTGTCTTTTTGTTATTACTAAGGCTATTTCCATGGCTTTTGTGTTGCTAAGTCAATTCATTTGTTCCCCTAATTTATTCCTCACCTGAAATCACCATTCCTCTGCTTTTGTGGCATCACGATTGACTGCTACAATAACCAATGGTGATGTAACAAAAAGCAGACTATCTGATTCCGAGTGAGGGATAAACAGCCTAAGATTGTGAAATTGTATGAATCGATGATCCTGTTTTAATGCAGATGCCTTTAACAAGGTGTCACATTCTGGAGTGCAACCTAGACTAGTAGTAGGTTGTGTCACTGTCACCATCTGTCCTGTAACCCTGGGTGCCTTAAAATGCTCTGCTGCTGTAGCTCCATGTCTGGACAAGCATGCTGTTGTCTGAGTATCTGTGTGGTGTGCAGGCCTGGTTCAGCACTCTGATACCAGCAGCCTGCCTACAACACAACAGCCCCAGCCTGGTTTCCAGCAGCCTTGGTTATGACTTGCTGAGTGACCCCAGCACATCCCCAGTCCTGAATTTCCCCAGAACTGTCTACCCTGAATGTCCGGCGCTCTCCTGGAGCATTCAGAGGAGAGAGAAGGTCCATTGCTTCTTTGAAGAGACAAACACACAGTGGTTTGTTGCTTTAGCTGGAGTTAACAATTGCTTCGGTTCAAACACAGAACTGGGTTGGTTAGGATTAAAAGTTAAATAAGTTTATTAACGAGAAGAGAGTGGTTCTAAGTGAATTCAAGTTCAAGGGATAAAGACAAAAAATGGTTACAAGAAAATAAAAGTAAAATACACTTTCCAGTGGCTAAGACTTAACTCAACGAGCTACAGCCTTGGTTCAAGGTAGGTTTCTTACTAGTCATTTTCTTCCCAGCCATGTCTGACTTTCTCTCCGTCAGGACCTTCTTCAAAAGTACAAAGGTGCTATTTTCTCTTGTAGGTGACAGATCTTTGCCTAAGCAGGTTTCTCACCTATGTTCAGTTTCCAGAGACTTCTTGGTTGAAGGACCGTCTTTCTTAACTTGCAAGAACTCTAGTTCCTTGTGTCTGTCCATTGATGAAATGCCAAGATGGTGTCCTCTCTCTCCTTGTATCTTCCCAAACTCACTGGTTTGTCCCCAGACTCATGATCAGCTCATGCTATTCTTCCCTGCCTCCGGACATCCCATCCCCCTGCTGATTCATATGGAAATGGGGCTTCCATTGTTTTTGATCACACTGCTTAATCTAATTGGAGACAGGTAAATGGCTGCCCTTCCTCCTATCTGTGAGAGAACCTGTTTCTCCCTGTGTTTGGTCACAGATATTAAAGCATAATATCATTAAATATCCATATTTCTTCATATGGTGTTAATACGTACATTTCACACTGATATTAATCACCAGTATGTCATGAGCTTTCATAAAAGATCTTACTTGACACACTTTTATAATACAGTAATATTGTATTCCATCAGTTGATTCAGTTACTTATCATTGCAGATTCAGACTCCCCCAAGATGTTATCTCCCCAGCTTCCTAGGTTGATGGCTTTGCTTACCTTTTAAGTAAATGTGCCTTCATTGTCTCTGCTTGATGACCAGCAAATACAGCCCTTTGTCTAGGGCAGACTGGGCTTATGCATTGCTTGCCAAACACATTTTAAGAATATAATTCTAGCACATATCCATAACTCTTTGTACACACCTGTATGTACATCACACAAGAATATTAATGATCCATGAGTTGTTAGTTGTCCCACAATATGTAACATACCACCTTTTTGGGTATAAATCATGACAACAGTGTGAAATGTATAGTAAGTATGTCAGCCTGACAAGAGTTGCTGACACAGTTCAGGGACTCCAGAAATGGGCTGCCCTGCCCTCCAGTTGCTTTTTCCCTCACTGCCCCCAGTCCTGTCCAATCAGCATTTGTTTTGATATTATTTTCAATTTATTATGCACTCACTACAGATTTTAAATTTTCATTGTGCTGCTGATTTTTGTATTGACAGTGACCTACCCTTCAAAAATTTTCAGGGGAATGCTAGGGATGCTTTTGGTGCTCAGAAGAAAGGTGTGGGAGGTGGTTTTGGTATTTAGAAGGCAGTTGGGGCTTTTGGTACTGTGGAAGACGATGCATCGTCTCACCTTCTTTTGCGTAAGGGCAGAAGTGACTACTTCAGGAGACGGGGTTTGAATTCTTTTTTTTTCTTCAAGGACTGTCCCTGTGGGTGCTTCACTTTAGGTGTCTTGGCGCCCTGCGCTTCTAGTTGGAGACTTGTGGTAGCAGTGCCCGGTTGGCCGCGCATGTGTGGCAGCCATCTCGCGCCAATCTGAGCGGCTATCTCACGAGCACAGCCAACCGCCAACCAGTTCCTTCTCTACCGCCCTTGATTTCGGTCGAAATGACAGCAGCGCCCTTATCTGCTCTCAAATTTCTTTAATCTCTGCTTTTTTCTCAGTTAATTTTCCTCATTGTTTAGCTCTCCGTTCATTTTTCTTTAGTTTTCACATTTAAAAAAACCAAAAACTTTCTCATTTTTCTCCCTGCCTCAGGCAGGCAGCTGCTGAAGAGGCATTAGACTGGGACTATTCCCATTCTTCATTCAGCTAGTCCCTCAGACATGCCTGGCTCTGCAGGTTACAAGCACTGTCTGACCTGCAGACTCTCAATACCAGTGACAGACGGCCACTCACAGTGTGTCCGTTGCCTGGGGGAGACACACGTTACCCAAAAGTGTCCCCACTGCAAGAAACTCACAGCGTGGACAAGAAAGGCCAGAGACTGCCAATTAAAACTTTTAATCATGGAGAGATCCTTCTGACCCCGAGTCCAGGACACCGACGGCACTCAGAGCGCCGGACTGCGAGGCACCGGGTCTGGTACCGAGACATCCCGAGGAGCGAAAGACCCTGTGCAGTCTCGCTCTCCTAGCAGCAAAACTAAGCCTCATAGGTCAGCACTGAGGGAACAGACACCTCAGGCACAGAGCAGCATTATGGCGCCACCTGCTGCACCAATACAATATGACAAGTCTGAGGCACCGAGAACGCTCCCTCTGGTTCCCAGCCTGAGCTTGCCTGTGCTCGGGACCGAGTCTCCCGATACCGCAACAGCTTGTTAGCCATGTGGACCTACTCATTGCTTCCACCCCTGGAACTCCGCTCTTTGGCACCGATGGCACCCCGGCCAGGTCAGGGCCAAGCTTTATCACTACACCTCTGGCTCAGCCCCCTCCTCTCTCCAGTGATGAAGAGGAGGAAATGGAGACACTAGCGGGCACACCTCACCACCCCTCTCCTAAACCTGGGCCCGCTCGTCCACAGGGCGTGGGTTGGCAACCCCCACAGTGGGTGCCCTCTCCCATGGCCTTCCCACTTCTACTGGGATCCATGGGCATTATACAGAGCCCAAAACACCCAGCCATCCATGACGCAGCAATCGCCTCCGCCATCTGCTCCAGCTTCCCCAGAACTGCTGGAGGAGGAAGCTGAAGAATCTGTGGACAGGCCAGAGGGTCACACCCTCCCAGCTACCCTTTCAGGATTTGTTTAAAAGAGTAGCTGATTCATTAGACAGCTCATGGCGGAGTTAGCGGAGACTCAGCATAAGCTGACAGATATATTGCAAGTTTCTCCTTTATCCAAGATAGCACTACCCATTAATGCTGCCATCCTGGACCAAGCAAAAACTGTATGGCAGACTCCAGCCACGGCCCCACCTTCTTGTGAGTGATCTGACAAGTACTACGTGCCGGCTAAAGGAGCTGAGTTTTTGTTTACCCACCTTACTCCAAACTCATTATTGATAGAGGCATTTAATCAAAGGGGGAAGCAACATCAAACCAACCCCCCCTCGACCCCGCCCCATGATAAAGATTGGAAACGCCTAGACCTCTTCGGCAGGAAAGCCTATTCATCAGCGACCCTCCAGTTTCGCATAGCAAACTATTCTGCGTTACTGGCCAAGTACACACACACTATTTTTTCTCAGATGTCATCTTTTATTGAGCACATCCCAGCTGACAAAAAAGAGCAATATAAAGCCGATATAGCAGAAAGTTTCCTCATCACCAGAACTGTTTTGCAGGCTTCTCTGGATTCTGCTGACACGGTGGATCGCTCCATCGCCACGTCCGTTGTCATGCAGAGGGATTCATTGCTCCATCTCTCCGGCTTCGAAAGGGAAACCCCAACAGTCACTATCACCATAGACGCCTCTCTGGTAGGAATGGAGGGCACACTTGGCCGACATCATCATCCAGGGCTGATGGTCCCTAGAGGAGTAAAATCTCCACATAAATCTACTGGAGCTCTGAGCAGTTCGAAATGCCTGCCGTCACTTTCTCCCCCGATCTGCAACAAAACTTCCAGATTCTCATGGACAATTTGGTGACTGTTTTTATATAAATCGCCAAGGAGGGGCCCAATATTACCTGCTCTGCACAGAAGCAGTTCGCCTCTGGCAATGATGCATCTCCAGCAACATACACATCACGGTATCCTATCTACCTGGAAACCAGAATGCCACAGCAGACAACCTCAGCAGGAACTTCTCACGGATGCACGAGAGGGAACTAGACCCACAAATTTTGCAAACTACATTCTGACAATGGGGATTCCCCTCAATTGACATTTTCGCCACGACCCACAATGCCAAATACCCACAATACTGCTCCCGAGCGGGACTGGGACACACAACTCTCTCTCAGAGACGCCTTCCTTAACAAATGGGAGGCCCTGCTCCTGTACACCTTCCCCCTGATCCTTCTGTTGAGTCGTGTCCTACATAAGATCAGACAAGACAAATCCAGAGTCATCTTGATTGCACCAACATGGCCCAGACAAACATGGTTCCCATACCTGACCCACGAACCCTTCCCCTCCTGCCTCACCTACTGACACAGGATACAGGACGCCTCCGTCACCCCAGCATTCCAGCACTTTGTCTCAAGGCATGGATAATCCAGGGATGGCAGAACTCAAAACACGCTGCTCCAAGGAGGTCCAAGACATTCTACTTCACAGCCGACATCCCTCCGCACGAAAAACATACGCACGCAAGTGGCAAAGA
This sequence comes from Terrapene triunguis, assembly GCF_002925995.2. Classification (NCBI taxonomy): domain Eukaryota; kingdom Metazoa; phylum Chordata; order Testudines; family Emydidae; genus Terrapene; species Terrapene triunguis. Next base: position 13,745,410 of record NW_020664598.1, read on the forward strand.
TTCTCCATTTGGTGCTGAGACAAGCAAATCATTCCACAATCGGCCCCGTTACCCACTATCCTTGAGTACATATTGACACTAAAAAAATCGGGCCTCTCAACTAGCTCACTCAGAGTGCACTTATCAGCCATCACCACCTTTCATGACAAGGTGGACAGACTCACAGTCTTCACCCATCCACTGACTAAGCGCTTTCTCAAGGGTATAGAGAACACTTACCCCACATTTAAGGGACCTGACCCCTATGTGGGACTTCAACCTTGTTCTCCATGCTCTCATGGGGAAACCCTTTGAACCACTAGTGACTTGCTCGTTCCTACACTTATCCATGAAGGTTGCCTTTTTTAGTAGCTATCACATCAGCATGAAGGGTGGGAGAGTTGGGTGCCCTAATGGCACACCCAGCTTATACCAATTCCTCAAGGACAAAGTCATCCTACGCCCACACCCTAAATTCATACTCAAGGTCGCCTCCCTCTTCCATCTCAATGAACCCATTTATTTACCTGTATTCTTCCCCAAGCCGCACGCCAACAACAGAGAGGCGTCCCTTCACACACTAGATGTCCGCAGAGTGCTGGCGTTCTAGTATAGAGAGAACAAAAACATTCAGAAAATCATTCTGGCTATTCGTATCCACAACAGAACGATCTAAAGGCCAGACCATTTCTAAACAGAGACTCTCTAAATGGATCTCTTAATTGTATCAAACTATGTTACCAAAATTACAATTTGCAAGCTCCTTCTGGACTTCGCACACACTCCACTAGAGAGATGTCCACATCCATAGCCTTTCTCAAACATGTACCCATCATGGATATTTGTGAAGAAGCTACCTGGGCATCGCCCCATACTTTCACCAAACATTATGCCCTGGAACAGCAGTCAGCTACAGACACTCACTTTGGTCTATCGGTGCTCTCTATCATACATACATCAACTCTGAGGGGCACTGCTCTTCAGTCACCTAAAGTGGAGCACCCACAGGGACACTCCTTGAAGAAGAAGAGAAGGTTACTCGACTTGTGCAGTAACTGAGGTTCTTTGAGATGGTTGTCCCTGCGGGTGCTCCACTACCCACCCTCCTCCCCTCTGCTTTGGAGTTTCGGCTTGATCCTCTGGGGTAGAGAAGGAACTGGGTGGCGGTTGGCTGGGCTCATAGGGTAGCCGCTCGGAGCGGTGCAAGATGGCTGCCGCGCATGTATTGCTAACTGCTATCACAAGTCTCCAACTAGAAGTACAGGGCGCCAAGACACCTAAAGTAGAGCACCCACAGAGACAACCATTTAAGAACATAAGAAAGAACATAAGAACGGCCGTACTGGGTCAGACCAAAGGTCCATCTAGCCCAGTATCCTGTCTACCGACAGTGGCCAATGCCAGCTGCCCCAGAGCGAGTGGACCAACAGGCAATGATCAAGTGATCTCTCTCCTGCCATCCATCTCCAGCCTCTGACAAACAGAGACTAGGGACACCATTCCTTACCCATCCTGGCTAATAGCCATTAATGGACTTAACCACCATGAATTTATCCAGTTCTCTTTTAAACGCTGTTATAGTCCTAGCCTTCACAACCTCCTCAGGTAAGGAGTTCCACAAGTTGACTGTGCGCTGCGTGAAAAAGAACTTCCTTGTATTTGTTTTAAACCTGCTGCCTATTAATTTCATTTGGTGACCCCTAGTTCTTGTATTATGGGAATAAGTAAATAACTTTTCCTTATCCACTTTCTCCACATCACTCATTATTTTATATACCTCTATCATATCCCCCCTTAGTCTCCTCTTTTCCAAGCTGAAGAGTCCTAGCCTCTTTAATCTCTCCTCATATGGGACCCATTCCAAACCCCTAATCATTTTAGTTGCCCTTTTCTGAACCTTTTCTAGTGCCAGTATATCTTTTTTTAGATCAGGAGACCACATCTGTACGCAGTATTCGAGATGTGGGCGTACCATCGATTTATATAAGGGCAATAATATATTCTCAGTCTTATTCTCTATCCCCTTTTTATTGATCCCTAACATCCTGTTTGCTTTTTTGACCGCCTCTGCACACTGCGCGGACATCTTCAGAGAACTATCCATGATGACTCCAAGATCTTTTTCCTGACTTGTTGTAGCTAAACTAGCCCCCATCATATTGTATGTATAGTTGGGGTTATTTTTTCCAATGTGCATTACTTTACATTTATCCACATTAAATTTCATTTGCCATTTTGTTGCCCAATCACTTAGTTTTGTGAGATCTTTTTGAAGTTCATCACAGTCTGCTTTGGTCTTAACTATCTTGAGCAGTTTAGTATCATCTGCAAACTTTGCCACCTCACTGTTTACCCCTTTCTCCAGATCATTTATAAATAAGTTGAATAGGATTGGTCCGAGCACTGACCCTTGGGGAACACCACTAGTTACCCCTCTCCATTCTGAGAATTTACCATTAATACCTACCCTTTGTTCCCGGTCTTTTAACCAGTTCTCAGTCCATGAAAGGACCTTCCCTTTTATCCCATGACAACTTAATTTACGTAAGAGCCTTTGGTGAGGGACCTTGTCAAAGGCTTTCTGGAAATCTAAGTACACTATGTCCACTGGATCCCCCTTGTCCACATGTTTGTTGACCCCTTCAAAGAACTCTAATAGATTAGTAAGACACGATTTCCCTTTACAGAAACCATGTTGACTATTGCTCAACAGTTTGTTTTTCTATGTGTCTGACAATTTTATTCTTAACTATTGTTTCGACTAATTTGCCCGGTACCGACGTTAGACTTACCGGTCTGTAATTGCCGGGCTCACCTCTAGAGCCCTTTTTAAATATTGGTGTTACATTAGCTAACTTCCAGTCATTGGGTACAGAAGCCGATTTAAAGGACAGGTTACAAACCTTAGTTAATAGTTCCGCAACTTCACATTTGAGTTCTTTCAGAACTCTTGGGTGAATGCCATCTGGTCCCGGTGACTTGTTAATGTTAAGTTTATTAATTAATTCCAAAACCTCCTCTAGTGACAATTTAATCTGTGACAGTTCCTCAGATTTGTCACCTACAAAAGCCGGCTCAGGTTTGGGAATCTCTCTAACATCCTCAGCCTTGAAGACTGAAGCAAAGAATCCATTTAGTTTCTCCGCAATGACTTTATCGTCTTTAAGCGCTCCTTTTGTATCTCGATTATCGAGGGGCCCCACTGGTTGTTTAGCAGGCTTCCTGCTTCTGATATATTTAAAAAACATTTTGTTATTACCTTTTGAGTTTTTGGCTAGCCGTTCTTCAAACTCCTCTTTGGCTTTTCTTATTACATTCTTGCACTTAATTTGGCAGTGTTTATGCTCCTTTCTATTTGCCTCACTAGCATTTGACTTCCACTTTTTAAAGGAAGTCTTTTTATCTCTCACTGCTTCTTTTACATGGTTGTTAAGCCACGGTGGCTCTTTTTTAGTTCTTTTACTGTTTCTTAATTTGGGGTATACATTGAAGTTGGGCCTCTATTATGGTGTCTTTAAAAAGTGCCCATACAGCTTGCAAGGATTTCACTTTAGTCACTGTACTTTTTAACTTCTGTTTAACTAACCCCCTCATTTTTGCATAGTTTCCCCTTTTGAAATTAAGTGCCACAGTGTTGGGCTGTTGAGATGTTCTTCCGACCACAGGGGTGTTGAATGCTATTGTATTATGGTCACTATTTCCAAGCGGTCCTGTTATAGTTACCTCTTGGACCAGCTCCTGCGCTCCACTCAGGACTAAATCTAGAGTTGCCTCTCCCCTTGTGGGTTCCCATACCAGCTGCTCCATGAAGCAGTCATTTAAAGTATCGAGAAATTTTATCTCTGCATTTCGTCCTGAAGTGAAATTTGAAGAATCTCAGTTACTGCACAAGGTGAGTAACCTTCTCTTCCCCAGCCAAGCAAATTTTATTATTAGCTAATTGACCCACTACACCCTGGCCCATTATCCACCACTACATTTACTAATGACAAATAAGTACATTTAGTCTAGAATTTCTGCTGAAATGATCAGTAGTGAAATAGTACTGATACACTACAAGACTTCATTGTTACAGCTCTGTGTATGTATATTGTGTATTGTTACATACACTAAGGTGTATGGGGTAATTTACGTCTTTCTGAGTTATTGTTTCAGGCTGCCTGCAGACTCAGGCAGATAGCAGTTGCTGCATTAGTTTAAGTTCAGTTCACAATCTGAAGGTTTTATTCACAACCATAATAGCTAGAGATTTAGGGCCTTGTAAATTATTATACCTGGAACCCTGGTCTTTAGTAATGAAAAAGGGGGTAATAGCTAGAAAAAATATATATATGTACATGCTATATATGTGTGTGTGTGTGTGTGTATATATATATATATATATATATATATATAAAAGCAAAATTATTCTTATGTAGAATGTTTTCCATATGGTGTTTAAAGGTCTCAGCCTGATATTTTACTGGGTGTCAAAGCAGTAGAAAGAGGGCAGATGCATATGTTTTGAAAAAAACTAACCATTTCTGCCTTAGCTCCTTAAACTTATATTATTTAACGTCCATTCTCTCCTTTCTTTTTCCTGATAGTGATAACTTGCTAAGGAGAGCTGCATGCCAGGAAGCCCAGGTAATACCATTTAATATGATACAATTAGATTAAAATCCCCATCTTATCTCAGTTGTGCAGGACTCCTGAGATTCTCTGAGCAGGTCTCATCTACGTGACAAACCTGACAGGAATGCTGGCTGTGTTGTTTGTTTTGAATGGTGGTGGTTTTATTTTTTGGGGTGGGGGTGGGGGGGGTTTGCTACGAAGCCCCAGGATGAATGAGGCCCCCTTCCTTCGACAGGCTGGTGTACTTAATTGTACCTGTAATTCAGTGCCATAATAAACAATGCAGTTGCGTCATTAAGGTAGTTCTTGGTACTATTCAGTTTGCATAGTCCTTCAGTTATGGAGATTTAATTATTCCATCTGTCTGCAAAGTGATAGTGAAGAGGAAATGGATCGACAGGAGTGGAGACTGAAATTTTATATATACCATAAAACAGGTACGGCAGAAACCATGCAAGCTGCTTTATGCTAATTTTAACCTAGAGAGATTATCTCTGGGGCTGATGGGATAGTCCAGTATCCTTGCCTATTCAATCCTGTGTGTGTCTATCAAGATTTTTAATGAGGGTATCAGTTGTGGTGGCTGATTTTGTAATAATCCTACTTGTCCACAAAGAAGTGGACGGAGACCATCAACTTATTTCACGTAGGTCACCGAGGAGAATATTAGCTTCTAGTGAAAGTCTGCGTAGTTGTCCTTTGGGAGCATTGGCCTCACTACTTTCTCTTTACACATCTACTTCTGCCATCTGGGGTCTGTAAGGCCAGTTAACTAGGGCAGACTTCTTACTGTAGTGTTCCTGCAAGGGAAGCCTGCTCTTACCAAGTATTCTTTCATTGGCGTGGGTGCTGTTTCCCAGGGACTGCACCACTGCACACTCCATTCTCATTCCACTGTTGACACAGTAGATATTTCAAGAGTCTTACTGCCTCCTTGCCCGTGCCAACCAAAGCTTGTTCTGATCATGCTCCCCGTGCCAGAACCTTGACAAGGGCCCTCGTAGGGCTCTGAACCATCGCCCATCACTGTAGTATTGGCCCGCCGAGAGGTGTGGGTGTAAATTATTTTTCTCCTCAGACACCTTCACCCAAGGTAACTGCTCAATAGTGAGGCCCACAGAGAAACCCCAATTTAGACTAAGTGCTGCAAGGAAGAGTGTTCTCAGCAGCATGATCCAGGCTGTGCAGCTTCTCGCCAGAAGAAAGTCTATGGACCCCGAGCCTGATCAAAGTATAAGAGAACCTTTTCAATATCCAACCTTTCCCCATGAACTCTGCTCACAATAAATCAATGTATTTCCCCACATTTATACATTCAAATTCTCCACTAATTCTGATAGAAAATATCAGTTGCTCTAGACCAGGGGTAGGCAACCTATGGCACACGTGCCAAAGGCGGCACGCGAGCCGATTTTCAATGGCACTCACACTGCCCAGGTCCTGGCCACCAGTCCGGGGGGCTCTGCATTTTAATTTCATTTTAAGTGAAGCTTCTTAAACATTTTAAAAACCTTATATACTTTACATACAACAATAGTTTAGTTATATATTATAGACTTATAGAAAGAGACCTTCTAAAAATGTTAAAATGTATTACTGGCACATGAAATTAGAGTGAATATATGAAAACTTAGCACACCACTTCTGAAAGGTTGCCGACCCCTGCTCTAGACTCTTATGCTTTCTCTGGCCTTGTTCAGTGCTTAGATAACAAAGTGATTAGTGCCTTATATGTAACCTCCAATAAATAGCTGTTAATACCTCACTACCTGAAAGATGCTGCCAGATTGGAGGGAGTTCACGGAAGAGTAAAGATGAATAAGGGGTTTGAGGTATTGATTTGATTTATAAGGAAGTGTCTAATAAATATGAAATTGAAGAATTAGAGTTAACTTAAGCTTGATTAAGGAAGTGTACGGGTGTTGTAAAGAAAGGCCCTGACTAGCAAGTAGAAGGAATGCCTTGAAAACAGTGAGTTATAAGGCCAGAAGGAATAAAAGTAGGGAGGATGTCTGGGTCAAAGAATAACTAATGAAACAAGGGGAAGTGCCTAAAAAGAAGGCCTCTGACCAGTCGGTGTGGTTTTAAATAAAAGATAATCTGTCTTAAAATGAGCCAACATGGCTGTTTCCACCTCACACACCAGGGTTAAAGCCTATCTGAATCCAGGTGCAATGGAAAAACCGTTGGGCAGCAAGAAGGAGGAGAGGAAAGGAGGTTGTAAATCTTATCTGGATTAAGACTGGAAAGAAGGGTGAAACTGTTTCAGTTTGGTTTTTCGCTAAAGTCGGTACTTGGCAATTACATCACTTGTTTGTTAAAGGATATAAAAAGTAAACTCTTAAAGGGTTCATTGCTAATGCCTGCCTGACCACATCAGAGCTGACCACTATGCGTCTAAGCACCCCTAGGTTTAGCCTATTTGTAAGTGTCTTGATCAAATACTTATAAATATTTTGCTACTGTTTGGATGTAGTAAATTGCCTATTATTTAGGCTTTTTAGGCATGTTTAGAGCAATTGTATAAGATTTGGCCTTTGGATTTAATAAAAGAATTTATGGTTAAATTAGTGTTTGGTGGTTTCCCATATTAATATTTATCATTTCAAATATTATTGGTAATTCCAACAGAAAGCTTAAGAGAACTAAATGTGCATCGTGTCAGAAGGATGTCATTGCAAAGAGGGAGAATTGCTTAGGGTGGAACAAGGAGATAGAACTACCCTAGAAGTAATGGATTTGAAATTAAGGAAAGGTAAATTTTGCCTGTGTATTGGGAAAGTCATAAAGATGGGATATGTTAGATTATGGATTAGTCTCATAAATGAAAGGGTGGAAACACCATCTTTTGAGACACTTTAAACTGCAGTGGATAAAGCGCAGGAGACTATCCTCCAGGGAACTGTCCTGCATTGGAAAGGTGATAGACTAGGTGGAAGAGTAGTTCTTTTCAATCTCTAATTTCCATAAGTGCATTTATCATCAAAATGATGGTGCTGAGTGTGACATAAAAACATATATTGAAGCAGCAGCAAGAGCTGATAGGATCAGACCTCTAGACTGTAAGATCCTCAGGAAAAGAGTAGTGTTTAATTGTTTGCAAAATGCCATGCATACTTCTGGTGCCATTTAAATAATAAAAATCCAAGGAAGACAGACTAAAAGACCCACTCCAGTGAAAGAATAATACAAGAGATACAAGAGATGCTAATTTTTAAAATATCAATTCTTCATTGAATTCTTAAGCATATTGCAAGTCCTATGCATACAGACTTCAGGAAGGAGCAAGCTGCGTGCTAAAGTGACCAGTACATCTACATTTCAAGCAAAGACTCCATCAGGGTATGGTGATTTGAACATTCATCACCTTGTGATGTTATATGACCATCTAAAATTCTACTTTACGGGACCCACCACACCATTTAAAACTTTTTACAACTCCTTCTTGTGAATAAGTTAGCTGTCATTGACCTACATGTATATGCTCGTTTGCAAAGGTGATCTGATTGGCTGACGTTGTTCTGAATCTTACTCTTGTTGGACCTCTGAGGACGTTAAGGAACTTTCTGTTTTGTCACATTGCTCTTCAGCTGCTCCCTCTGTAAAATAGGGATTATAATACACCTTAAAGTGGTGTAGTAATATTTGTGAAGCGTATTTGTATGAAAGGTGCTATATAAGTGAAGAGTAAAAGAGTTCGGCTATTGGTAGGTAACATGAAAGAGAAACTGACCTTCTCAAATGTTGTCTTAAAATTATTACATCATTTTAAAATATGCTCCTGTGTTGTTTTCATGATGTTGGACTCTTAAACAGTTTTTAAAAACTCTTCTGTTTATTATTTTTAATTTCCCATCTTTAAAACAGGAATTTTCTACAGAAATACCCTCAAGTATATCACATAAAGAAATGATTGTCATTAGTCATAAATCATAAGAGTGTTGGGTTGTTTGTTTAGAACAAATAAATATATCACATTTCCCCCAGAGTGAATAATTAATTGTTTTTAACAGCTGTAAAATACCAGGGGACTATTGATGAGGGCTCTCATTTTCGCTGATTTCCCTTAAACAATTGTAATAAAATTTAATCAGTGGCTTTTCCCAGATGTTTTTCAAATAAAACTTAAAAGCTGATGGTTTGATTTCCCCCCCCTTTCTTCTCCCCCAACAACCACTTTCATACACACTTTTTCTTTCCCTGCTTTTCCAATTGCTTTAAAAGGATAATTTTATTTTTTAATTGTATAATTTTTTTCTTAGTTCGGGTTCCTATAATAAAGGTGATGATTGGAGTTAATTACTATTTTGAACAGCTAATCACTAAAATATGAGATTTTTTGTATATAGTGGCTGCCTTGTTCAGCATCACAAAATGCTTTGAAGAGGTTCCCATGTAAAAGGAGTCAAGGACCATCTTCTTGTTCTTTGTACAGTACCTAGCACAATGGGGCCCTGGTCCATGACTGGGGCTTCTACGTGCTACTTCAATACAAATAATAAAAAGTAATAATAATAAAGGCTGTAAGGGTTTGGTATGGGAGTGATGATGCCTTCCAGTGAGCTAGGAGGGAGTTTTACAGAGGTGCAGCAGCACAAGTGAAAGCACAATCTTCCCTTGCCCATCCCCACAATGAAGAATTGTGGGAAGAGGACAGAAAGATGGCCGGGAATGGAGTGAGCAGATGGTATGAGAGGCTGAGTGAAGTAAGTCCATGAAGAGCTCTGAGAACCATGGGCGCTATTTAGAACGGGACAGAGGTGGGATAGGAATCCACTGGTGGAGTCTGAAAACACAGGCGTGGGAAGGTGCTGCTCTCTGTGAGAGCAAGTAGTCTGGTTGCAGCGTTCCTTCCCCCTTTAGATGAAAGCTTAGAAAATATGAATTTAAGGAGAATGTACAAGATGGAATACCAATAGCCTAGTAAGTGATTACAGCCTTAGTAAGGATTTCAGCAGAAATGGGGTCAAAACAAGGGCAAATTCTGGCCATGCTGTGGAGGTGGTGGTAGGTAGACGTTCAAGGAATATGTAGGAGGGAAAAGAAGTTTAGGATCAAGAATAACTCCCAAGATTTCTGTCTGTGTCAGGAAAATTTAGGTCTGAAATAAAGAGGAATGGTAGTGGGAGTCAGAGACTTGAGAGACAAAGAGGATTTTTTGCTCAGGAGGACTTCAGCCTTTGAAATTCCCTGTGTCACTGGAACAAGGAATCACTAATAATAATAATAATAATGGTAGGCTCTGCTAATATGAGAACCTATGTGATAGGCCTGACAGGGAAGGCATTTGTATGTAGTGTGGGGTGAGGGTATGATGATGATATTTGTTATACATTATTTAAAACTAGTGACAGGTGACTTAGAAGAGAACCTCCCCTGTTTCCTCCTTTTTTTCTTCTTATTTAGGTGTTTGGCAACCAGTTGATTCCTTCCAACATGCAGGTGAAGAAAGCAACAGTTTTTCTCAACCCAGCAGCTTGCAAAGGGTAAAATTCCCCTTACACTTCATTCCCCAAATCCCACGCACCCCTTCTTTATACTTCTAAACTGTCCTTCATTGTGAAGGCCAGCCATCCTGTCAGGCTCAAGTTTGTCTCCACTCCGCTCAAACCTGGTATTATCTAACTCTTACTACGTTACTTGCACCAGAAATGTTGGCTCAAGATATAGAAGTTAAATAAAATGTTGTTTATGTTAAAAGAATGAATCCCAAATCATTTTAAGCTTCCTCCATTGCTGGTTTTCTTGTTTCCTGCTTTGGGGCCATCAGTATTCCCTTCCTGCAAGTGACCTTGATTTCCTCCCCAGCAACAATAATAACCAATAATAGTGTCTTCCACATTTGTGACGGTCAGAGGTAACCAATGATCCTGTTGCATGGAAGCCAGCCATTGGGCAAGGGGTCCTGCCCCATACCATGCCTCTGAGCATGGTATACGTGCTTAAATAAGACACCGAGCTGGGTTTCTAGAGGATGCCAACAGTTGTCTTGAAAATTGTGTTGGTAAAAATGGTCTGCTTGCTGGCGATGCATGTGTATATCCCTGCCTGTCACATCTGGGGAGGGGTTCAGTGAATAATATTAAAGGACAAGTGAGTTACCTGTCCTGGAAGTACTTTGTAGCGCATGTTTTGTCCTATGGCGCTGGGGTGGAATTGCGACAAACCACTCATCTTTGAAAAATGTACAGTGTCCATAATTTAAAGTCTCCGTTTTCTATTCCCGGGCTCTGCTCCTTGCAAGTAATGTATAATGAATGGCATAGTTATTTTATTATGCAGTTCCAGGCATAAAATGCATGCAAGCTTTACCAAAACAAGGTCAGGTAAAGTTTTTGTTTTTAAACTTACTAAATAATATATAGAACAAGTAACTTTAAAAATATTTCCCCTTTAAAACTAGAATTTGCTTCCTTCATGACTTTAAGGCATAGTGCTCCATAACACATTAATTGTGTATTAAATAATAAATTACTCTTTCAAGCTCTTGTTTTGATTATTACTAATTATTTTTGGAATATGTTTAAAAAAATTCCTTTGCATTTATAAAGACTGCATAAAAAAGTTGACATACTTAAGAATCAGTCTAGAAAATTCATACATTTGGACCAAAACAAAACCCACCTCTTGCAACTGACTTTTGACAGACAGGCTGAAAGACTTGTTCCACAGAACATGTACTCTTTTTTGTTTGTTTTTCTTTGCTTTGAATTTTCACCACCTCCCTCCCCCTCTCCTCAGTGATTAAATAATTTCCCCCTTCCTTTCTCCAGAAAAGCAAGAAACCTTTTTGAAAAGAATGCCGCCCCAATTTTACATTTATCTGGCTTGGATATAACCATAGTTAAGGTAAGACCTGATCTGTTACATTAACCTGTGTGTTATGCTGAGAACTTGGACTGATGCTGAGTTTTTAAACTTCCCAGTTAATTTAAAGACAGTTTGAATTCTTTTTAATTTTCAATAGGGTTGACTGAGGATACGTGTACGTCTGTGGGGGTGAGAGGCAACCCTTCTATAACTGATATTTGAGAGGAGACTCTCCCAAATATTTCAGTGTCAGATGGTAATACAGACACACAGTCTAGACTGTCCTTGGAGTTACCAGTTCTGCCTCAACATGTAAAATTGATGTGAGAAAGTTTTGCGATCCGGTTGAGAGCTGCAGATTAATTAAAAATAATCTTCCATACCTTAATGGCTCCCCCAAAATGAAATGTTCTGCTATCCTGAGGGGGATGCTGAACTACAAAGGGGTCTGAATTTGCAAAGAGCCTTCACTGGAAAGAAAAAGAAAAGCAAATGTGAAGGGTTCCTGCTGTTTCTGAAGAATTCTTGAGACTGATATGTTGGCTGTTTAGTATTCATTACACACTGGCAATAAAAACTGCTCTTTGGAAGATATGTGTACTCTTATGTATGCATCTTTCTGTCTTGTACCCGTATTGATGAGGTTGTGTTGTTATTTCCATGATAAACCCCCTATTTTTATTGGCGTTTATTCTACTAAAAAAATATAGTGTCAGCCCAAGAAGAAATTCTATTTATTGTATTTATTTTACAAGTCTCTTATCAAACTGCAGCTGTGCTGCTTTAGATTTCACAAGTTTAGCAGAATGTGACTGGGCCAGTACTTGGATAAGAGACCACTGCAAAAACCGAGGTGTTGCAGGAAGTAGAGTTTGTGGTTCAGTAGGTGGCATTGTACCCTCTTGGTCAACACTGAACCACTTCCCCAGCATGTTTAGAGGCATTATCCTTCTGGATGTGCTGCCTTTTTTGGAGGAGACAAAACTACAGTTCTTACCACTGATGACCTTTAAAAGATCCTGTGATATTTTCTTTTGCAAGAACAAGAGTGAAAATCCAGGTGTTTGTGTTAAGTTCTTTTTAGACTACATGCAATCAATCTTAATTCTCCATGCAGTTTCAGCCGAATACAACTGTATTCCAAATACATCTGTCTAGGGTTCACTGTGGCATGTGAGCTGCTTCAACAAGAAGTGCTGTTAAAACGGGACTTGTTTCACTCATCAGTGAAGTGATTTCTGTGCATGTTATGTAATAAGTGCATGGTGTTTTGACGAGACCAATAGTAGAGCAAATCGTATGTATTATAGACTTATCTGTGGACATGTGGCCATAGGCATGGTAAGCTGAGTTTCTGACCCTTGGTCTCTGTTGGTATCTCAGACAGATTACGAAGGACAAGCAAAAAAGCTGCTGGAATTGATGGAAAATACGGACCTGATCATTATTGCAGGAGGGGATGGAACTGTACAGGAGGTACTGTAGGAGCTTTCTCCTGGCTTGTATATAAAAATCACAATACCATATTGGGGATAGAAAGATGGAGGATTGTGTATCATAGTTGCAGAATGCTATAGTTCTGATCTGAGACATGTTCATTCCAAAACATGCCATGGATTAGTTTTGACAATGAAACCACTTGAGAGTTACTGGGCAATAAAGAAATCAGAAAATGCTTTCCCAAGCAACTGATGTTCATAGTAGCATAACTCAAACTCTGTGAAAGGACACACTCTCCTATGCACACACATCCCATCACTTTTGGGTTAAAACTAGTCTGCAGATATTCCACACACAAACCAGAAAGTTATAATGACTGAAAACTGGGGTTCATAGTCCTGAGCAAGGGATGCTGACAAAGAATGTTTAAACAGTTACAAAGGATTCAAAATAGAGTGCTCTTTGTGTGGAGTAATTTCATATTATGAGAGTGATTAGCCATTGGAACAAATTACCAAGGGAAGTAGCGGATTCTCCATGCCTTTCTGGAATAGGGTGACCAGATGTCCTGATTTTATAGGGACAGTCCCGATTTTTGGGTCTTTTTCTTATATAGGCTCCTATTACCCCCCACCCCGTCCCGATTTTTCACATTTGCTATCTGATCACCCTATTCTGGAAGATATGTTTTAGATTATGGTCCCTTCTGGCCTTAAAATTGATTAATTTTTTAATATTTCCTCATGTGTTAAGAGCACACTGAGTGCCATCATAACACGTGCACAAGCATCTGGTTCTTTTACATCCTTAAATGCATATGCTGACTTCAATCAGTGATTGTACATTCAAACCCCTGCCATTCTCTATAGTGGGTACAGAAAATGTACCCCTTTCTGTGTAAGAAACTACAGCTCCTTCCATAAAACATTGGAGGCCTTGTAAAAGTGCATCTATTCTGAACAGCAAATGTCTGCATTTCATAGGTTTCTACTGTAATTGCACAAAAGAATCCAAAAGCCAAATATTTCCACTATCTTTCAGGTCATAACCGGACTCCTCCGCAGAGCAGATGAGGTGAGGGTGTTTGTTTTTTATTTATTTATTTTAATTTATATCTGAGGGGGACATCCCAGGTGTTCAATTGAGCCTCTTGGTCCAAGTGAACTCCTGCAGATAATCCAAGGCTAGCTTGCTGTTTAATGAGTCAGCCATGGTAGTATCCTGCAGTTTTGCCCACTTCCTTTCTCTCTCTCCCATTTTCAATGAGTGGAATGGCTCTCAGCCCAAACTGTTGGGAGGCTTCCACTTACAGAGCGAGGAATGTGCAGAAGCCAGACACAAAACTTTCAAAGGCCTGTGGCCCAATTGTGACTAGTTTTTTGTTTGGCAATAGAGCTGTAGAAAAAACTACAAGTGATTTTCTGTATTTGCGACCTAAAACTGAATTCAGTGTGGCTGTGCTCCTACTCCTTGTATGCTCACTTAACGTCAGTATTCAAGCAGTGAATTTCTACTGACATAAATGGTTGCAGAAAGCAAATTTTAAGGGCTCATGTTAGAATACTTGCACTGGAAGCGATGATATGTTTTACCAGGGATGGGACACTGCTAATTAACAAAGCAGGGGAGCAGTGCTCCCAAAACCTCTTGGCAGCACCCTGGCAAAAAGGCAATGAAATGATCCAGACAAGGATCTGATGATCCTCTTGGCAACTGGAATTATGCCTGCTTAAACAATTACTTTGTCTGAATGTGACAGGACAACCATTTTATATTTAAACTTTGCAAATAAGCCGGTAATTTTAAAAAGGGACTCGGTGAATTTAAAAAACGAATGACGACAACAAAACATTTTTCTCTGCAGTTTTTTGTACTACTTATTGTTGCAGTTGACCCATAAGTTCCCTGTCATTGAAAGAGAATGGAGAAAAAAGAGTGAATGTTCTGTTTTCTCCATTTGTTTACTTTGAGCTTTTGATAGCGTTTTGAAAGATAGTGCATTGCAATGCAGTTTTTGCTAATTTACAGTAGCCCAGAATATTTTGCATGCTGCATTATTCTGCAGGGTGAGGGAGTTCATTGTAGCATAGTCAGAGCTTCTGATTCTGCATTTCTTGGGCCACAGAATTCTCCTACCCCACAGAATTTTGTCCCTACTGTCGGTCCACATGCTAGAGGTAATGGTTTCCTGCAGATTTGCCCACCTGCTTGTGCTCTGCCTTCCCTTTACGGATTATGTCTTAACAACACTTCTGATTATAGGAAGAGCCCATTAAAGGCGCTAAAGAGATGCCCTTTTAGTAAAGTGGGAAGGCAAAGTAGGAGCAAGTAGGCCTGCAAAGAGCCAATCTCTTGCAAGCTATAAAATGACACTGTGTAGAGTGAGAAGAGGGTGCTAGGAGGTGTAAGGGCTTACAAGTGAGGGGATAGCAGGTAAAAGTGATGGCAAAGGGATACAGTTTAGCTGATGTGGATTTGCAGTGCTACAAGCTGCAATACCCAGCAGAGATATACAGTGATATACAGTAGTTTACATTGTTTTGCTTACACACTTCAGGGAACACGGTTTATTGTGATGTGGTGCTGCACTAGCTTGCTCCAGCAACAAGGCCTTTACTGCACCAGGGGCCAGAAAACAATGCAGGCAATGACTTCCACAATCAAAGCCTCTGCTATATCAATTCATTCTTTTTTCTTTTGAGGAAATCTCTTTGTCATGCAAGGTTTCTCTATCAAGAGGGCTTCTGCAAAGATAAATGAGATTCAGTGCAGCAGGGCTTCAGCTGCCACCTTGAGTTGCAGAGAGATGGCAGATTGCTGACAGAATCCATACATTAGGTAGTATATATCTGCCAACCTGTGTGTAATGATGCTCCTAATGATTACAGAAAGCTCCTTTGTAGCCAGTTGGCACTGGTGGGTTCAGAGATTCCAATGCCATGTTCTGAGTCATTATGTGTTTACTGCCTCGTTTCGGGAAGTGCCTGACTGCTTATTGCCAAGGGGGCAATAGTCTACACAGGAAGCTTAATTCAGCTGATGCAAATGTAAATTTACTTCCCTCATGTTTCCAGGCTACCTTCAGTAAGATTCCTATTGGATTCATTCCCCTTGGAAAGTCCAGTACCCTGAGCCAAACTCTCTACCCTGGAAGCTTAAACCAAGTCCAGTAAGTTTTGCATGTGAGAGGAGAGATTTGGTGTTATTTTTGAGGGGAAAATGCTGCTTGGTAGTTTGGGTTTTTCAGATCTTTCTTCTTTTATCTCTCCTCCCTTCCTCTCTGGGTTACACAGTAATTGGTAGTCTTAAGGGCCTGACAGTCAATGAAATTTAAAGGCAAATTTAAAACTCGTGGAAGGAAATATTTTTTCTTAGGATGCACAGTTTATCCTGTGGAACTCCCAACCCCAAGATACCCTTGAAGCCAAGGTCCTGGCAGGATTCAAACAAGGATTGGGAATTCATATGGATAATGAGACTAGCCAGAGATACAATAGACAAAACAACTCAATGGTTTTGGAAAGGATACAAGTTCTCCCTCTTCAGTGTATAAGCCAATATTTACCTAGTAGGTGCTAGGAAGAAACTTCCCCAGTATATAGGACAATATATCCCATATATGCCCACTGCAGGGCTTCTTGTGCTTTTCTCTGAAGCATCTGTTTAAGATTCTCCTGGTCACCAGGAGACAGGATAGTGGACAAAACAGACCATGGGTCTGATCCAGTCAGGCAGTGATCATATTTCTGCATTTTGTTATGTTAAATATAAGCTTATTTTTCTGTTTGTTTTAAAAAAAATTAACCAACTTTTCTTCCTCTCCCCATGTTTTTCTACCTTTCAATTTCTCCCATACTAATGGATTTATTCCCTTCACTGTGAGCTCTGTTCACTCGTCACAGTAACTCATTAGCATTCTGCTCTGTGGAAGCGTTGCTGGTATACACAGTGCCTGCAAGCCAAACTGACATAACATCTGATCCTTCATTAAAACTCCCAGAGTGCTTTGCAGCTCAACAAGATGGACAATGCTCTAATCAACAGTAGGATAAAAATAATTTGTTTGGGCTTTGAAGAAGCCATTTGAATTGAGAGATCTCATTGTCCGCTGATAACAAATTACATAGATGGGGACCACAATATATTGGTGGAGTTGAAAAGAGTTTGTCAATAAGCTGCTTAACAGCCCATGTTAGTAACAGAACCTGAGTGCAGACATAAGAATGATAAATAGTAACATTTTAGATATTTGGACATTGGTTTCTCCTTTGCTTATTGGACTTAAATTCTGAGTTCAAAAGCCATAAAGAGCCAAGAAATGGACAAAAAGGTTCCTTTTCCTTCTTTAAGGGACTGATCCAAGGCCAATTGAAGCCAATGGAAAAACTCCTATTGACTTCAGTGGATGTTGGATTGACCAGAAGTGTTTTATATATGCGGCTGTCGTGGGAAATGTGCGCAACCTTGAACTCAGGTCTTATTCGGTGACTGAAGGAGGAAATGTACCTTAAACATGTTTAACCGGTTCTGTGGTACAGAATCTTAAACAGTTTGTTGAGAAAAGCTTTGAGGCCCGTGTGTCATGGTTTAATATTAACCCTGGGGGATGAACAGCAACCATCAGCAGCAGCATGAAGGCTGGGTTAAGATTGGCAATAATGATGGCACAATATAAGGCTAAAGGAGCGTAGAATAGATTAATTTAGTATAATAACGTACATTAAATCCCTGAATCATTTTTATAAATTACACTATCTAAGAGCAATGATATTTTTCAATTTCTCCCATATTTTATCTACAGTCACTGTCTTACTTTCAAAGCCCACAAAATCTAAGACAACGAGGAATGAATCTTGTCTTGTGCAAGGAAATAAGTATTGTGCTCCCTTATCCAGATAAGTGCACTGATACACTGCAAAAATAGCAGTAATATGCACCTGTATTTTGACTGAGTTCAGTCCTATGCATGGACCCCCGGCACATTCTCTGCTTACCAATAGTAAAAGAAATTTGCAATTAGAATCCTTAAGGAGGTAGGGAATATAGTAGGTGCATGTTCCTCAAGAGTAATTGGGTGATGAACCTCTCTGAAAAAATTATGCTGGCTTTTGTCATTCATTACTGCTGACTCCTTTTGCTTCCCATCCAATAAGAAAATGACACGCTGTTTAGATTGTAGATCTTTGGGGCTGTGACTGTCTCTTACTATGTATTTATATAATGCCCAGCATAGTGGGGCCCTGATCTTGATCGGTGTCTGGGTGCTACTGTAATACAAATAAATAATACTTCAAAAGCCCACACTGCTTTTTTGTGGCCTTCTGGCTTTTTTTCAGACACATTGCTGATGCTACATTGGCCATTCTGAAGGGAGAGACAGTTCCACTTGATGTACTGCAGATCAAGGTAAAAAAAATCTGTTTCAAAATGGCACCCTCCACTCTCACTTTTAGGTGAAAACAGTATTCTTAAGGCTTTTCTGTTTATTTCTCATGCACTCTGGCCATTCCATTCTCCATAGTATTGGGGAATCCTGATAGATAATGTTTACACAAGAAAATCCCCCTCCAGTCAGTGATGTCATCACTTTGTCATTGTAGTGGAAATCCTTCCATTTGCCCTCCTAATGGGTTGCATACAATAAAATGGGATGTTCTGAGCTAAAGGGAATATTTGAGTATTTAAAAATGTTTTGGGGAGGCAGAAAGTGCTCGATGAATGCATAACTTGCAAATGCTGGTATTTCTGGAGGAATGGGATAATAATAGCTGTCTGAATTGATTTAAAATACATCTTGTGTAGATATTGGGATTAATAACCTGCCATCCCGGAAAATCTGAGACTGGAAAACCTTTGATCATGCCCGTCGCCTTTCTGAGTACCCCCTTTTTCTGGTGTATCTGTTCTGTGAGCAAACAGCTGTCTTTCCAGCCGGTACTTAGTGGTGCTGTGCAGCACACCTTTCTTTGGGCTCCTGGTCTCCACAAACTGAAATAGTCCTTGCTGGGTGTGCTGTCAAAGTGAACTGCTGGCACCTTGGAAACCTTCAGCTATGATTTCCTCTCTGTTGGAGTAGACAGAATGTACCACTTGAGCTTTGTCCAGCCCTTATTGGTTTTGGTTATTGTAGGACACCCTTGCTATAAAATTTCACTTCTGGGATTGGTCATAGATTAGCTGAATTACTGTTTTATGGTTGCAAAAAAGAATGTAAATGTGCACTTATTGCTTTTCTTTACAGGGAGAGAAGGAGCAGCCAGTGTTTGCAGTGACTGGATTAAGATGGGGATCCTACAGAGACACAGGAGTTAAAGTTAGCAAGTAAAGAAATACAATGTGTTTTTTGTAGCTGTGCCTTTTTTTAATACCCCTTGGTATTTCCCATCCCAAATCTTGCAGTGAGGTCCTTATGAGCTTTAGAAGAGGACAAACATAGGCCCGTTCCATAGCATTTTACAATGATAAAGTGTAAGGCATTTCAATGTTCCCTTTCATATGCATTTAGCATTTTACTTTCTGCTGAACTGATTTTGAAAATGTTAACCTCACACTTGCCCTGTGATGTCCAATTCTGGAAGTTCTTTCACAGACAAAGCCAATGGGAAAGCTTTTTCCTGAGTCCGGTCTGAGAGGAGTAATTGTACGTTGGGTTTCATCAGTCACCAAGGAAAAGACACACACACAAAGACTCACTCATAATGTAATTCAACTCCAGTAAAGAACATTAGATGCAATAGAAATGTCCTTCAGTTCCTGGCAGGAGTGGCATGGAATGTACTGTCTGATGATTGTTTTCTGATCACTAAACTAATAAATGCTGGGTTTGCTCCAAATGAATAGTGCTGAGCTGTACTGCAGCTGTTGGGTGTCTGGGAAGCAAAGGGATGTGGTAGTTCGTAAATGAACCACCTCAGTCAGCAGACGAGGAGTCAGGAGTTAGCAGAATGGGGTGACAAGGCCTGGCTTGGATCAGAGTCTTTGTCACTAGGGGGTTCAGCGGTTGGTGAGGGTGCTAAGGTGCTTGCCACTGTGTGACAGGAGTGCCTCTGAGATGTAGCCCCAAGTTTCCCATGGCCAGTAGCTAATGGGATGCATTCTCTTCTCCCCTAAACACCCACTAGCCTTCCTGCCAGTGGCTAGACTCCCACGTCTTCACTCATTCTGACCCACTGCCAGCCCCCGATCTTTCCCGTGCAGTGATGTCCTTCTGCAGGACTTGGTCTGCTTCAGACTCTGTATTGCGCCGGTGGCATAACGGGTAGGTAGAAGGGAAGGCACCAGCTAAGGTGTGGCACAGATGGAGTTGAGCCACAAGTTCAGCAGGGAAGGGACCGTAAGAGTAGTAACTGGCTCCAGGGACCTCTGTGGGCTGCCTGATGGTTATCCCTCCATTCCAGTCTAGACACTCTCCAGTGGGACTGCCATGATGTTTTCAGAGTAGCAGCCGTGTTAGTCTGTATCTGCAAAAAGAACAGGAGTACTTGTGGCATCTTAGAGACTAACAAATTTATTTGAGCATAAGCTTTCGTGGGCTACAGCCCACTTCTTCAGATGCATAGAATGGAACATATATTGAGAAGATATATATACACTTACAGAGAGCATGAACAGGTGGGAGTTGTCTTACCAACTCTGAGAGGCCAATTAAGTAAGAGAAAAAAACTTTTGAAGTGATAATCAAGATAGCCCAGTACAGTTTGATAAGAAGTGTGAGAATACTTACATGCTCTCTGTATATGTATATATATCTCCTCAATATATGTTCCATTCTATGCATCCGAAGAAGTGGGCTGTAGCCCACGAAAGCTTATGCTCAAATAAATTTGTTAGTCTCTAAGGTGCCACAAATACTCCTGTTCTTTTTGCCATGATGTTGTCTGTGGTCTTGTGTGGTGGTGGTCATGTTGGGGATGGGAGGCAGTTAGTAGACAGATGAGTCAGTGGTGACAGTGTAACATGGGTGGCAGGATCCCGGTTGAGGTTTTTGGGAGCCTATATAGTTTGGGTCTCCTACTCTCCAGAGCTGCCGAAGTTCATGTGCTATAATGACCTTCTGTGTGTGTCATTAAATGTTATCCAGTACTTATGGTAACTGTATTTTTTTTATTGAAATACTTATTTGGTCTGAGAGCACTTTCAGGCAAGTAAACATTAGGAGCATCCATTCCTTTAATTCAGAAGTCATTGATTTCACATCCTCCATCCCATCCCTTCATGTAGCCTGCTGAGATGCATCCCACCAGCTGTTGACCATGAGAACCTGAGTCATTTTGGATTGTGTCAGATAATTTGGTGACACTCTGCTGCTGAGGCGTTGGGCCACCTGTAGTGCAGGTTTTGTAGTGCATTTCCCCGATCTGTGCAACCCAGCAATGGCACATGGGACTTGAGACATGAGTCTATTCCTGATTCTGCCACTGACTTGGTGTGTAACCTTGGGCAAGTTCTCTGTGCTGCAGTTTCTCCTTCTGTAATATGAGGATAGTGATACTCTCTTTCACCAAGCACTTTGAGATCAATGGATTAAAAGTGCTAATGATTACTTATTGCTGCTATTATGTTGTGGGAACTACACATCTTGTAGTGTATAAGTCTTGTATAAGTCATTTTTGTTGTATCTTGAAGTTCAAGTGCACAAGAATAAACTTCAGTGGAAAGCAAATGTATATACATTGGCATGTGTTGCATCAAGGAAGATTTTACTTTACCCAATGCCCCCTGAGTTTTCTCATGAATTTTGCCTCGGTTCTTTTCAGATACTGGTACCTCGGGCCTCTAAAAACCAAAGCAGCTCACTTTTTCAATACACTGAAGGTAAAGTATTATTGCATTACTAAATAAAAATAATAATAAAAAGCAAAGTATACCTAGCGAGGGGGGAAGAGAGGCAAAGTATGTGCACTGTATGTGGAGCAATATTCCATGCATTATAATTCCTTTGAGGAGTTCCAGTGACAACATAAACTAAGAGGGAAATTCAGCTAATTTATATACCTAGAAACACATACAGCCTTAATTGTGAAGCTCTGAGCGGGGTATGTTGTTTCTTACAATATATTGTAAAATGCCTGGTCTGAGGAACTGCTGCAACCATAGTCAATGTCACTAGAGGGAGCAAATAACCACTTTTGAAGCTAGAGAGAGGCTGGTGCAGCTGATAATCTGTAGCGGGAGCTCAGCCATCTTTCTCCAATTCAGTCTGTCTTCAGGCTTCCTTGTGGTAACGTTTCACCCTGATTTATTCATCTGATGTAAAAAATGCCTCTAATTAGACTGTACACGAGTGTTGATAATCAGACAGAGGCTTCCAGGCGGGATAAATTGAACACAAAGGTTAATTGCTTATATCTCAGTTTAAAGTTTTTAGATGCTTTAAGGGACAGGGTGAAGTTTAACATCTGACCTGTGTTAAAGGTGATGCACTTCTATTCACATTGTCCTCCTGATCCCCTTAACGTTAAAACGTACAAACCTTCATAAAAATGCTCTGATATTACTCAGGAATTGCTACAGCAGATCAAATCCATGTAGCCCGTATCCTGTCTGTGATAGTGGCCAGCACAGAATGCTTCATAAATCTCCATAATTGATAGTTATGCAGTAGCATGCCCATGAGAGAAGTTTCTCTCTAACCCCAGGCAGCTAGGGGTTGTCTTTAGATCCTGAAGCAGGAGAGTTGATAATAGTATACATTGATATCCTAGCTAGCATTACTGTGTGTATTCATATTGTTCACATAAACGTCTGACTTAAAGAGCATTCTGATCTTTGCCTCAGTGATATCTAGTGGCAGTGAATTCCACAGGCTGTTTATACATTGTGTTTTTAAAAATCTTTTTCTCATTTTTAAATCTCTTGCCTTTATATTTCCTCGAGAGCCACCTTGTAGACAGAAGAGCCTCATCGACTTCTTCAGTGTCATTCATTACTCTACCATGTTACCTTTTTCACTTCTTCTCTAAACTAAATAGTCCCAACTATTTTAATCTCTTCTTTTTTTAAAGTCTTTCTATGCCACTAATCATGTTCACTTCCCTACTCTGCACCTTTCCAATTTCTGCTGTACCCCTTTTGAAATGGGGTGACCATAATTGATCATAATAGTCAGGGTGAAGGACTTACCATGATTGTATATAAAGTCATTACAGTGACTATTCTCCTTTATTCTAAAATGATGGCCCAAAACATTGCAGCTTTTACAGTGTTTTGAGCCATAACAGTAATTTGGAAGAAATACTAAGTTCAGGCCCTGCCTTTCCCCCAGGATCATTAATATTCGTATGCTTGTACTGCTCTTTCTGAACAATTTGATCAGTCCTATTAATGTGACCATGAGCTATGATGGAATTTTTCACCACGCTTAGAGGTGTGGAGGGGAGGGGCTCCACATTGTGAGTCCTATGATCCAAAACAAGCTTGTAACTTTTTTGGCTTACAGTCCTCGCCATTGTCCTGTGCAAAGAAGAATATATGTACCTTGTGCACGTGGGCTATCAGCTGAATTTCTGTAGTGTGTTAATTTCAATACCAAACCAGCGGTTGGCATCATTTATTCCCTCTGGCTATGTATTTA
Organism: Terrapene triunguis; assembly: GCF_002925995.2. NCBI lineage: Eukaryota > Metazoa > Chordata > Testudines > Emydidae > Terrapene > Terrapene triunguis. Next base: position 13,768,826 of record NW_020664598.1, read on the forward strand.
GTCTTTTAGAAGTTAGTTAAAAAAGGAAGTAAATGGTGTCCCCAGTTTTAGCCACGGGCACTATTTGAGTAGCTAATGTTTTATTTTAGCCTCTAAAGTTCTGGCGTTAGAATCAGAAATATCACCGGATAACAGTTAGAGCCCTGCACGGATACAGAATTTGTATCTGCCTCTGATCTGCAGACATGGTCTGCAGATATCCGCAGATTTGCAGGGCTCTAGTAACAGTGTGCTATATGTTAGTGTTTTGCCTCTCAAATGCTTTATAAAGTTACTGGAGCTGCCTCTGTGGCCCTATGGTTAGTTCTGTATGTTGCCAGACAGGAGAACTGGATTTCTAGTACAGGTTTCTCTCTCTCTCTCTTTCTCATCCTCCTGCAGCAGAGGCAACACACATTCAGCCCTCTGCTGGGGAGCAAATACACCTCATTGCTCTGCTAGGGAGGACTAGCTGAACAAGCTCTGGAGTCTTGTATAATCCTTCCCAGCTGGGAGAATGTCAGCTCCCACATGGGAATCTGAAGGATGGAGAACCTTAAAGTGGGCTACGAGGGGGTGGGATCCTCGGGCTGTGAAGGGAATGTAGCTGTCACCTCCCACTCTCTCACACAGAATAAGCAGATGCTTGCTCACCAGAAGGCCATTTTTCTTCCTCCTTTTTGGGTAAATCCAAGGAATGGCCTCAGAAACATCAAGCTTCCCTTACGTATTTGGGCCCAACCAAGAGACCCCCTGAGGAGCCGGAAGAGAAGCCATCCAGACCCCCTTTGTATGTGCGGATTTACAGAAGGCTTTCACTGTACTGGGCATCTCCCCCAAAGGGTAAGCAGCATGCGTGTGGGCATAGACTCAGAGGTGGGCTTTATCCAACAGTGCACCATCCAATAAGGCTGTTTCGTGGAGAGACCACTGGAGCAGATCCTGTCTGCATGTGCTTTTATCCTTAGACTCCACTGCAGTGTATAAACGTTGTCCAGGTTTTATTTCTGGTGTCCCTCCTTTTTTACTATGTCTGCCATCCCAAAAGCCCTGTCAGGCTGGTTGCAGGGATGGGGCCATCGTGGTTATTGCTAGCTTGGAAATAATGACATTCAAAAAAAGGACAGAGAAGTACTTTGTATGCTCTGGTCCTCTCCCAGCAAACAATACGTACAACAAGAACTTGAGCTATTAGCTGGGCCACCAAGTGCTCAGACACAGAGGCCATGAGCATGGAATGCCCAAGTAGACAGAAGTCAAGCACTTTGTAGAGAGACAGTGCAGGCACTTCTGGCAGTAGGGGGCCAATCATGCCACTTTCTAGTGGTCCCTGAGTCCCTCCTTCTGCTGGACAGCCATGGTGGCCTCAGAGGAAGCATGTTCTCGTTTACTGGATGGAGTGCGAGTATTGAGAGGAGTGAGAAATTTGGCCCACTACCCTGCTCCTTAGGAGTTCTTGGCACTTAGTCCTTGGCCCAGCAGGGGGTGGGAGTGTCACACGGGCAGCACGTTCAGCCCCTCAGGAGAGTGCCTTGCATGCTCCACTGGTATTGATGGGCTTCCAACTCCCATCCAGTTCTTCTGTGCCAGAAGTCCTACAAATGTAGTGATGAGCTAAAAGCAGGACTAAGTGGTGAGCATAGGCTGTGGCAGGGATGAGGAGAGGTTGTCTGTGGGAAATAAATATTTAGGTTGCTGTACTAATGTCACAGCTTTTGGATTTTGTTGGAGTGGGGGCTACATCCCTTTATTAGATTAAGTGCTCCTGTTCTGTGAGCCCAAGAGACCTGTCAATCTGGGGTCACTAGGGACTGCTTTTAAAGCGTTTGTGCAATGTGCTGTTTGTCAACTTAACTTTCCAGCCTCAGCCCCCACAGCTTCCCTTCTCTATATGTCGCTTTTTAAATTTGAAGGAAACAAAGCCTGTGGAAATAATGGGACAGAGCCGCTTTAGGTGGCACCGGTCTTTCATATTTCACAGCAGTGAAACTCTGGTCTGTGTAATTTACTTTCTGGCTAATGGTCTCTTCCCTTCTGGATTCTCAGAAATCCCCCAGGAGGCGACCTTGGAGGCATGGGAAGAAATGCAGCTGTCCACCATTGAACTCTCCATCACAACTCAGAACAGGCAGCTTGACCTGACAGTAAGAGCACAGTCTAAATAAATCCCTTTCCGTGCAGAGCACTCCTTCCTCGCTGAACTCCCATCTTCCTGACCACACAGAGTAAACTCTGTCTTTGTGACAGGTTTCAGAGTGGTAGCCGTGTTAGTCTGGATCAGCAAAAAGAACAAGGAGTCCTTGTGGGACTGCAGAAGAATCTGAGAGAGGGACAGTTTTAAAGATCCTGCGAGACTGGATTGCAGAAACCAGGTTGGGGCAGAGAGGGCAGTGTGTGTGTAACAGGAAGTTTTCAGTAACCAAATGAAATCCTAAAGCTTTCATGGCAGGGGTTAGGCACCTCCTCTCCTTGCCCCATGGGAAAGTGGAGATATTATTTACTGATGCTGAAATGAAGCAGTAAGCCTGGATGTGTGCCTGGAATGTTGACCCTGTCCCTCTGCCAACCGCAGAGCGAAGGACTCAGAAATGCTGGCACTAAAACGAGGACAGTGGCAATTTTAAATTAAAGAGGATAGGAGCTAGTAATTTTTATTTATTTATTTGCGAGGGGCTGGGGAGAGACAAGTAAAGCTGTCCCTGTGAGAGCCTCCTTGGCGCAATATGCCGCTGTTTATTTCAAGCGCCCCTAACACCATCTCTGGCTGGAGTCCATGTTTCATAGCAATGAAATCACAGCAAAGATTTCTGGGTTCATTTAAGTCTTTAGTTCTGATGGAAAGTGCTGGACTGACATTCTCAGTGATCAAAGCCCTTTGTTTATAGGACCAGGTTAAAAACAGGCTACTTAGTGTAAGCTTCCCCATACTGCCCTGCCCCAACATGCCACAATGTGGCACTGCTGGGATAGTTTAATTTCCACACAGCCTTTGGCCTCCCTGTGCAGGCTACCAACAGGAACTGGACTGAAAGCATCCACAGTCCTTGGATGGTAACAGCTTTGGTCACTACTGAGCTGGACTGGATTAGAACTTGTGATCTAAAGTGAAGAACTCAGTGTTCCATTACCATAATCCGGTCCCGAGGGCCACTTCTTCATTTCCATTCACTTTGCCTTTCTGTGCAGCAGCAGCGCTAGTGGCACTTTACTAGTCAATGGGGAGGGGTATGTGCTCACTGCTGTGGTCACCAGTGCAGCCCCATGAACTTGCCACCTTTTGAGTGAGTGGCTGGAGGAGCAAAACAGTTTACATAAGTGCAGCTTCACCCCCATTAAACAACCATCTTCATATCATATCTTATCCCCACCCATCTGGATCCCCTTAGGTCCTCCATGCTTTTACACTCATCCCTGAGACCACATATAATGGTCATTGTCTCCCCAGCCTGAAGGGACTGGATAGAGACTCTTTGGAATCTATCACATAGCTCATTAATCAGCCATAGGCATCTCAGATGAGTAACATGAGTCATTCCTTCCTCCCTCCCATCCCAGGCTCAGGTCTGATCTACACTAGATAGGGTTGACTGGTATAGCTATACAGGTATAGCTATATCAGCCAATCCTCCTAGTTTAGATTCAGCTTATATTAGCAAAAGAGTGCTTTTTCCAGTGTAGCTTACACCAGTTCCGCAGACGAAATAAGCTATACTGGCAAAAGAACTTCTTTGCCAGTCTAGCTGAATCTACACTAGGGCTTTTGCCATAGTAGAAATGTTGTTAAAAAAAATCACACCCCCAGCCAACATTACTGTAAGGGCAAACATTCCTAGTACACGCCTGACGTAAGCGCATATAGCAAGTAGGAAATCAAGACAACGGGTCAACTGAGCCAGGAATTTAAAGGGACAATGTCAGATATACTTTGACCCCAAATCTACATTTCCTACAGATAAGCTTTTACAAAATCAAGGACAAAAAGAAATGCTTCCATCATTCATATTTTTTAACTCCAGTGGGCATTGTTTTTTTTTTTTTTTTTTTTTTTTTTTTAAACGAATAAACATTTCCTCTTGCAGCACTTGCTGGCCAAATGTTGCAGCATTGTGCTACGTAAGAACCTGAAAGAAGCGTTGACTAGGAACTACTGTTTTGTGAACAGAAGTCAGACTGAATAGCCTACTTTCATTGTCCTACTAGTTGCATGGAATGCAAAAAGAAACCAATGCCATAAACGGTAAAACGATCATAAAAATTGGTTTAATATTTTTGTTGAGTATGTGATTTAGTGTTTGGTACAGAAGAATGGTTGGTAAGGAATCATTAGGTATCATTTTTAACCTGATGCTGACCATTTAAGTAGAAAAAATAGATTCTTTTCCTCTCATCCCTTACAAAATACAACCCAACCCTCTTTTTTGAGGGACAGTTCGGAATGTGGAAAAGGGCTGTCTCCTTAAAGAGGGTTTCCAGCACATGCTGCAGTATGGAGTATGCAGAAACACTAACAGTTTGGATTCTAAATCTTTTCCATAGCGCACAGAAGACTTCTTGAATATTTGCATTGAACCAGATACAGTCGGCAAGGGAGACTTCATAAATAGGGGGTGAGTACGGGGAGGCTGCCGTGGGCCATCAGATTTTCTAGTCACAAAACTGACTGTGTTTTCTTGGCTTTTGTGCTGCAAGGACAAAAGTGGGGAATGCCTTGTGGGGTTTGTTCATTCAAATACAGGTTTATTTTAATTTTCTTGTTTTGGAAGCAAGAGCCAATGTTGTGTGGCTAGAGCTCCCCTCCCTCCCTCCCCCTTTCCTCCGCTCCAATGCTGACTAACATTGTTATTGGTATAACACCATCTCTAAGAGGCCAGGTGCTTTAAAGACAGGTAGGAAGATAACATCCCTGCCCCAGAAATCTTGCAGTTTAGATGAACGATGTGGGGGCTGGGATACAGCAGAATCAAGGTGACGGCACCAGTGATGTTTGGCACATGCCTTTGTTAGTGCCAGGATTCAGTTTTTAAGGGAAGGGGTAAAGTCCCTCAGCTCACTAACACATCTCTGAAGTGAGGTCTCAGCTGGAAAGGCCTCTTGGAAGAAGTGCATTTTAAGGAGGGACTTGAACAAATAGAGTGGCAGCATGGGCAGACCAGGGGTTCCAGGTATGGGGGCCTGGTACATGGAAGGAGCTCTGGAGTCTTCTCACCTCCTTCCTCACCCCCCTCCCCTCTGCTTGGGATGCTTTCCTGTGAGATGCTCCTTTCTCCTACTCTGTAAATGAGCCACTCGGAGGCACTCGGTGCTGATCTGAGCTTCTTTCCTACCTCCTCTAAGGACCCTCAATACCAAGTTTATCACATTATTACTCCTTGTTGAAGTGGAGTGTGAGGCTTCTAGAGAAGCGTCACAAGGAGTCTCCCGCAATATCAGATTCTGCTTATTCCAGCAGGCTGATCCTTTGGTTGCAGCTGCTGTTTTCCAGTCCTAGGGCCCCCTCTAGTGAAACCAGATGGAAAGGTGTGGAAATGTCATAAGCAGCTTTCAGGTGCCGCATGGTTACTGCATATCTGTACCTTGTTTACAATATTAATAGCAGGAGCAGGCAACTTATTTGAGCACTCTGCATTACCTCTGTGGGAACAGTATCTTCAGAACTATGAATACCTAAGTGGCATAAGATCAGATGGCATTGGGTGTAAATTGCATCAGCCATGTTGATTGTAGGTTGCCTGCCATTTGAATCTGTGCTGTAAGGACTTTATAGAAGGAAATGTTTATGATACTGTTACCATCGGCAGCAAAAGGAATCTGCCTGACCAGGAGAGGGGAAAAAAGGAGATTGTGGTCTTGCCTGGGACATCTCACCACCAGGAAGGTGCCAGCGATAGTGGGAATTCAGATAGAAAAGTGTCTTCCATTCACAGTCAGTCACCAACACAGATTGTTTCCCAGCTGGATTGGATACATGGTTCCCAGCAGTATGTCACATTCTGTGACTGCGGTTACACCTTCGTGCAGAAAGCCTCTGAAGAATGTAAACTCATGCAGCTGGCTGCATGCACCCAACACCTCTTTTTAATCTAGTCCCAGAATTTTGTAGGTAAATCAAGAAAGAGAGAATAGAGGGAGAGGGTCTGCTCAGTCCTCGAAAGAGAAGACTGATTAAAAAAAGCCAGAGGTGAAGCAAACCAGGCCACTGGGAGGGACACCAATAGAAAATGCCACCCCTGAAGGAAAAGCTCTCAAAGGACAGCACCATCAAAGCCACCTCATCACAGAGTCCCTGCTGCCAGCCACCAGAGCAGAGGAGCTTGTCTTTGGAAGCATTTGAGGAAGCATTTGTGTAGAGGAGTTTTGTTCCTTTTTACCTAGCCAGGGGGTGGAGAAGTTTGTGGAAATGTTGTATTTCTGCAGGCATTGAGGTGAATCTGTCAGGACTGATAGTGCCTCCCTCTCTGCAATCTATGTGGGAAACCAGAAGATGAGTTGAGATTGAAGGTAGTGGACGCTTTGGAACCTGAAGAGAGTGCTGGAGGCTGAATGCCATCGGATTGAAAAGTGAGATTTATGTCATACCATGCGCTTTGAAGGGCCCCAGGACTGTAAATCTCAGTCGTGGATAATAACAAGCCTCTGCAGCTAGGATGAAGTCAATATTTAAGTTGAGGTGATTACATCATAGCCCCATTTCAAACTGCTGCTCTGTGGGGGAAAAAGAGGCGATACGCCATGTACCACCACTAATTTTCTTTCCCGCTCCCCAGCTTGAGCTCTGTTTAAAATTATAAGGGACATCACCTAAGGGCATGAGCTTGGTTACCAGGTGGAATAAGTCAGGCATTTCTCCATTGTACACTGTTGTGTGTTATGATAGGGTTTGGGTTCCTCATAACTGTTTAGCATTGGCCACTGCTGGAGACTAGGTAACGGACTAGGGGGATAATCGTTCTCTTGTGGTATGTTCCAGCGACAGCATGTATTGCCAATTGGTGGTGTGATTCAGGGAGTAGCCTTTTGCCTCTGTGTGTGTGTGTGTGTAGGTTAGAGTATATAGTGGGATATCATTGCCTATGAAAATGTTGTTATTGTTAGGTATTTTTGTTTCTGATTCTTTTTTTTTTTTTTTTTCTTACTCTGCTTTAGAGACCAGAGTAAGGATCTGAATAAATAGTAAACCCCTCATGACCCTTACGTAGGACCTCTGGGGGGGTAATTACACTGGTTCTAGCTACATACCTGTTTGCTTCTCTAACACCCTCCCTTTCATGATCTTTTGTTCCCTGTCTCTCCCTTGCCTTCCTTGATCATGCAGTTTGATCCACATGGGCAGACTATGCACCCAGGTGGAGGCCCATTGACTTTAGTGGGGCCCTTTGCAGACAGAGGGATCTGCCTGCACAGATGTGTTTGCAGGATTCCGAGTTCTAGATGGTGAACCCTTCTGAGATAGGGAAGGTGTGTAATTGTTCGTTTATAAAGCACAGTATAAATCAACAGCATTGCATGCTGTCAGTGATTTATAAATATATACTGCTATGAGAACGTTAACTCCCTTGCATTCACTCATTAATCTTTTAATATAGATGGTTAAAAACAACCTTCCCAATGTCTACATTGCTTGTCTCCTCACCTGTCCCTTTCCTGTGGTATCTCAGCTTTCCTTTCTGTTGCTTTGTCCTCCTCCCCTATTTGTGGTCCTCTTCCCTCATCCCCTGTCCCGCATGAGTTCTAAGAGTGTTTGCATTCCCAAAGGCACGTCACTCTTTTGAGGGGGCTTTCCTGATTATATATTCTTAGGACATCCATTATTGAGTGATGTTTGAACCCCGTTTCCTTTCTTATCAGCCTGTTACAGCCTTCTGTGCCTTAGGCCTTGTCTACACTACAGGGAAAAGTCGATCTAAGCTACGCAATTTGAGTTACGTGACTAGCCTAACTCAAGTCGATGTAGCTTAGATCTACTTATCGCGGGGTCCACACTATGCGATGTCGACGGGAGAGCGATCTGTGGTTGATTTAGCGGGTCTTCACTAGACCCGCTAAATCGACCACTGATGCATCGATCGCCACGCGTTGATCCCCTGGTAAGAGTAGAAAAACCCTAATAGAACAACCCTGGACAGATAATACTGCGGTAACTCCACCTGTTTTGGAGATCTGTAACTCTTGTGTGGAAATAGCCATGATTATTCTGGCCTACTTCTTGAGAGCTACAATACACAAAGGTTGGGACTGTATTATTCTGTTTGCCTGCCTGTCCAGGGCATGTGGGAGCAGAAAGAGCCATACAGCGATCAGTTCTTTTGGGGTTTGGGGAATTCTCTCTTGTACAGAGGGTCAGCAAAAGATCTGTGTGCTACTGAAGCCCTCTAAATGAAGCTTACGTTAATGGGACTTATGGAATGCATAGACCTTGTGCTGCCTCTGTGCATTGAGGTGAATTTAACCCTTGATAAATTAACAAAACAAAAGAGTATTGTTTTTACCAGTTGGAGGGGAAGGATGAACCAGAGGGTAGCGTGCTGGCCTGGGACGTGGGAGACCTGGATTCGTGTCCCTGCTCTCCCACAAACTTCCTGGGCAAGTCGTTTAGCTGCTCTGCGCCTCCATTCCCTATCTGTACAGTGGGGATGATAGTACTTCCCTAAATACACTGTTTAATGTAAACATGTTAAAGATTAGGGTGCTCATATACTAAGGCAATGGAGGTCATGTAAGTACCTAAGAGAGGCAGACTGATAAAGTTTATGCAAGTGAACATTTTATTTAGAATAGGTAAAATGAATGGGGTTTGTACCTCCAAACAGGAGTGAAACTAATAAAGCAACCTTTGCTTTACCTTGTGCTGGTGATGAAACTGGAAGAGCTTTTGTCAAACATTAGCTTAAAAAACCCAGTACATCTGATTCTAACTTTTGTATTCAATCACGTAACTATTTACTGAACATTTTTTGAGGCCATCAGTAATTTTTGTGGGTTTGGTGCTATACGAGGAAGACAGGAATGATACATCTTGCGTGTAAGTGGACATCACAAACCCACCCTATGAGATGACACAGTGGGCAGATGCTGCTCAGGACAAACCCAGAGCATCACTAAGCTTGGGGTGCTAAAGGTCAATATTGAGGTGCATTGACAGTTGTGTGGCGGAGAAGCAACATCTACCTCCAGGAAGTGCTAACTGTCCCTCATGCTTGCAGCCACAAAGGCTCTCATACTGTCTTTTGAAAGGAGGAAATGAAATTAACAAGCACTTGATGACCCTCCTGTATGTCTTGCACCCCTAAGCATGGTTGCTTCTATTGGAAACTAATATTTCTTTTTCCTCGTTTGATTTGAACAGAAGTCAAAAGATGTGTGACCCCCAGTTGTGCCCTGAAGGAAGTCAGTGTGTCCAGGCTAGCAGATGCATCTTGCAGCTTCCAGAGGTGAGAAGGCAGAAATTGTGGAAAGCTGGGTCACTTGTTTCTTAGTGCGACACTCTAAGAAACCCCAACTCCCAGCATTGACAGGTGGTCATGCTGTCCTCACTGTGAATAAGGCAAGCCACCTCCAGTGCAGCAGGTCAGAAAGACAAATGGGCTCCCAAACCAGGAGACCCAAGATGTAACCCCCAGTCAGGCATCACTACTGTACATGTCTGTGGCTAGTGTAGGAACTGTGTGGCCCAGCTCCAGAAGCAGCTCGTTCCTGTCCATCTGGCCAGCAAAAAGTGTCAACACGCTTGCAGTGTGAGTAGAATAGGAAAATGGCCTCCTGCTAAAGTTCACGTCTTAATGTGTGCACATCCCCTCTGCTGGCTAGGCTCTGAGTACTGAACTCTTTCTTTAGATTGCCAGTCTAGAAGGGTTCTGCCAGAGGTGAAAAGATGGAGAGCAGAGGTGTGGGTTTATGAAGACCCATGCTAACTGAGCGGAGGCCAGGAGGGAAATAATGGTCAAAAAAGTGCTACAGCTATAAATCCCAAGACCTTAGATAAGTGGGCAGCTCTTACACTGAGAAATGTTTGAGCAGATAAATGTTTAGTTGCCTCCTAAAAATAAGGCAGGGGGTAGATGTTAGCTTGGGTTTAACATCCCAATACATCTTATTAAGAAGACTAGGCCCTGCATTTGCAAGGATATAGAGTCGATCTACTAGGTTACGTCCACATCTTTAGCTATTATAATCCTCTTTAGAGACCTGATCTGCCTCATGGAGAATGAGGTCCATAGCCTGGCCAAGTGGCCCTTCCCAGGAATTGAGAGAATCTTTGGCACTCTGCTCTTCTGGTAAAGTCCTCACCCAGGCAACCAGACTGAACCATGAATGTTTTCATTAGCCAGCATCGTCGTTCACACATGGCTTCGACATCATCAGAATCTGTGACTTTGAAAATACGTGCAAAAACCGTCCAGCTCAGGGCTGGATACATCAAGTATAAATAGGGGGTCTGTTAACAAGACAAACTTTGTTTACCCCCTAACTGCTGATGAGGCCTTTAGTAACAGAAGGCAAGCACATGATTTATGTACAAAAGGTAAACCCATTACCATGTTGATGGACTGGTATTAATCACTGATGATTTTGTGGGTGTGAGTGTAAAACAGCTGTGTGAGCGGGATTGTTTTGAACGAAAATAATCACTGTTTAATTTTTTTTCAATCTCAAAGAAAAACTCTGCCCAGCTGTAAATAGTAATTCCAAGGGGAAAGAATTCTTAAATCTAAACAATGCAGACCATTTAAGCGATCTAGCATTTAATTCCTGCCACATTGCCAATTAGTTACTAAGCAAGGTAATATTTTACATGAGTGTCTGTTAATACATTATGTGCAACCAGTAACAGCTCTCTATGTAGTGGTGAGACTAAACAGGCTGAAAGGCAGAGGGGGTCAAGACCCAGCAGAGAACCCAGCTGTACTCTGAAGTGGAGATGTAAGTGGGCACAGGTACCACTGTTACAGCATCACTGTAACAATTGATTCACTATTAAGTCTGACTTATGCTTGATTCTACACAGGGCACCGAGGGCTCCTTTGGCATAGACAGCGAGGAGTATGAGGCCATGCCTGTGGAAGTGAAGCTGTTACCCCGGAAGCTCCAATTCTTCTGTGACCCCAGAAGGAGAAAACAGATGCTCCAGCCAGCAGTGCAGTCAGAAGTCACCTCAGAGGGACCAATCTCATCAGGATCTTCGGGGTCACTCAGGCGAGCGCTAACCTGATTAACGCCATCGAGTCATTAGTTACTTGGCCAGTAAACACACAAGGTATTGGCACCTTGGTGGGAACTGCTCACTTGGCAAGTACCAAAGAGGTAAAAAGTGTACATTTGACTCTGAGAAACAGATTAAGTTAGTGGTGTCTTTTTTTAAAGAAGCCGTCACTGTTCCATGTACGATACTACAGGTGAGTGCTGTAAGACAGATGCTACCGTTCTACTGCAAGTCTGTATTAAAGTGGAATGAAAACACACTTCTGTGGGTTTGAGAGTTTGGAGCCATCTTTCTTACCTGTGTTTAGAGCTGAGAATTCTGGGATTTATGGAAAAACTATGAACAAGATGCTGCTGGGGAGCTTATGACATTCAGGAATTGCCACACAAGAACAGATATGTGGGTAGGCTAGTCTGATCTCCCATCTCCTTTTGTCAGTGATGGATGCTTCAGAGGAAGGCATAAAACTCCCACAATGCACTTACATAATCATGTCTTACGGTATTGGAGGGAGGGAAATACTTCTGTGACCTCAGCTTATGCTCTTTAAGTGTGGGAACTGAAACTGTTAATTTTATTGTAACTAGTGTAACTTCAGATACTGAAGACCTTCCATAAGGAAACCTCCTGGCTAGAGAGCATCCTCACACTTAAGAGGATTCTGCTCCATTCATATTTGAAGACGATTTCTGCAAAACAAATCCTTTGCTGGTTACTGGAGTGGTTGGCTTTACATTTCGAATATTTATTTTTTAGTTCTTCAAAAAATATTCAGCACCACAGAGTTCTACTAGTTAATGACACTCTACAAAATTAGCCCTTTGATCCTGTTTAGGTGTGTTGCTTTCTAGTAAATTCTCCTTTTTGTTCTTGCAGCAGCATAACATATAAAAAGGAGCATTGAACTGGCCCTTTTATCCTATTCCTTATTGTAGTCCTCTTTTTCAAACTTAAATGGCCACTATCCTTTCTTAGAAGCTGCCACCTAATTATTTGTGTTGCTCTTTGTGTATCTCTTTACCATGACTGAAATGAAGTCATAGCACTGATTAACATTCTTTTTCTATCCCTTAACCCTCTGAATATTCCTAACAGCTTATGTATTCTGTGGGGCCTGGCCCTGAAAATCAAGGGAGTCAGTCCTTGATGTTTTGGTTGTGGTGGTTACTCCTGCAGTGTTTAACATGAAAGTTAAGTTGTCCCTGTTAATACTCATTACTTTGTATTTGGTAGTGGCCTTTGTACTTTCAAGTTACAGGACTTCGGGAGGAAATCCATCCCTGCCTGAATGACACTTTTGCTGCTGCTTTCTCTTTCCAAACATCACTGCAGCAATATACTTTTCAGTGTAAAAGGCCGAGCTAAAAAAGGGTGGTTGTAGGGCTAAGGAAATAGGACTGTTTGCTCAGGCTGAGGCTAAATTGAACACTGCCCACTAGGTTAGAAGAACCATAGTGCAAGGAGAGACCACCCTACCTGAAAGAGCTACACCACAAGCTGAGTGGTATTTTGTTCTAAAGTTTTGCTATTACTTTCCTTCTCTCTGTTGCCTAAATGGCTATGCCTAACTAACCTGACAGTGCTATGGGGAGGGGGAGGTTTTTATGAATTTTTTTTTCACATGGCCACTTATTAGGGGCACCTAAGCCTATCTACTCACCACACCCCATGTTATACAAACAGAAGGAGTTGGGTTACAGTATTCAGTAAATTATCAAGGCTTCCTAATGCTCTGATTCCTCCTTTCATCATGAACCAGTAATGAATAATTACAGGCCCAGGACAGAAAAACAAGAAGGAAGTCATGTTAAAATGTGAGCTTTAATAGTTTAAAAACAAACAAAACTGCTGTTTTGGTGTGCAGCTTCCTCTTGGCCCCTCTGTGTACAGACAAGCTCAGTTCTGTGCAAACAATTCAGCCTTTAAAAGCCAGGGCTGCTCTTCTCACTGTACCCATGCAAACTGCTCCTGTGCAGCTTAGTGGCTGGTTTGGAAGCCACTTTCCAGTTCAATTACCCTAACAGTTGAAGAAATAACTCCAGCCTTCCTCAGGGCCAGCAGCACTCATCAGTCAACCACATGGATGGTTAGAGCAACATGGTTTAGTAAATAAGGAAACTTGCTGAAAACCCCTGCAGAATTTTGCCAAATCTGGGGCTCCCTTTTGATTAAGATAGTGGCCTAGAGGTTAGGGTACAAGCCTGGGACTTGGAGAGCCGCACTCAATTCCCTGTCCAGTACAGACTTCCTGGGTGACCGTAGCCACATCACTTAAAGAGAGACTAAGTTCCCTAGCTGTAAAATAGGGTAATAGCATTTCCCTCCTTCACAGGGCTATTGTGAGCATACTGTGGTAATAGGGCTATTTAATTACCATCCATAGACAGAGCGATGCTATTTCTCTGTCCCAAAGAAATAAATGTAAGTGCTATGGGACAGACACATAGGCTACTAGGGGAGAGGCTGTTCTAGATTGGATTGGATTGACAAATCCAGAGGAACTGGTTGAGAAATGGAAGGCAGCATAGGGGAAAGTGATCATGAAATGGTAGAGTTCATGATTCTAAGGAATGGTAGGAAGGAAAACAAACAGCACAATAAAGATAATGGATTTCAAGAAAGCAGACTTTAGCAAATTCATGGAGTTGGTAGGTGGGAAGCGAGTCTAAGGGGAAAAACAGTTCAAAAGACTTGGCAATTTTTCAAAGAGATATTATTACGAGCACAAGAGCAAATTATCCCACTGCATAGGAAAGATTGGAAGCATGACAAGAGGACACCTTAGTTTAACCAGTAGATCTTCATTGATTTGAAACTCAAAATAAGAGTCCCACAAAAAGTGGAAATTAGATCAATTACAAAGAATGAATATAAACAAACAAGTATGTAGGGACAAAATTAAAAAGGCCAAGGCACAAAAGACTAAACTAGCTACAGACAAAGTGTAACAAGAAAATAATACATTAGAAGCACGAGGAAGGCCAAGGACAGGGTATGTCCATTACTCAATGAGGAGGGGAAAACAGGAACAGAAAATGTAAAAGTGGCAGAAGTATTAAATGATTTGTTTCGGTTTTCACCAAAAAAGGTTAGTAGCAATGGGACAGCTAATACAGTGAATGCCAGTGAAAATGAGGTAGAATCAGAGCCTAAAATAGGGAAAGAACAAATTAGATGTCTTCAAGTCACCAGGGCCTGATGACATGCATCCTAGAATACTCGAGGAGATGAGCCATTAACAATTATCTTTGAAAAATCATGAAAGAAGGGAGAGATTCCAGAAGACTGGAAAAGGTCAACTATAGTGCCAATTTATAAAAAGGGAAATGAGAACAACCCAGGGAATTACAGACCAGTCAGCTTAACTTCAGTACCCAGAAAGATAATGGAGCAAATAATTAAGCAATCAATTTGCAAACACCTAGAAGATAAATCCATGCTGTTACTTTTCACCTTATTGTCAAGAACAAATCATATCAAAGCAATGTAATAGCTTTCTCTGACAGGGTAACAAGCCTTGTGAATGGGGGCAGAAGTGGTAGATGTGGTATATTTTTATTATAGTGCAGCTTTTGCTACTGTCTTGCATGACTGTCTCAAACAAACTATGAAATACAACCTAGATGGAGCTATTACAAGGTAGGTGCATAACTAATTGGAAAACCATTCTTTAAGAGTAGTTATCAGTGGTTTACAATCAAGATGGAAGGGTATATCAAGTGGTTCCTGCAGGGATTAGTTCTGGGTCTGTTCAATATCTTCATCAAGTGATTTAGATAGAGTACACTTATAAAGTTTGCAAACTATACCAAGCTGGGAGGGGTTACGGGTGCTTTGGCGAATAGGGTTCAAATTCAAAATGATCTGGACAAACTGGAGAAATGGTCTGAAGTAAATAGGATGAAATTCAATAAGGACAAATGCAAAGTACTCCACTTAAGAATGAACAGTGGATTACACACTGCAGAGAGGGATCTGGGGGTCATAGTGGATCACAGGCTAAATACAAGTCAGTGTAACACACTTGCCAAAAACAACCCCACATCATTCTGGGCTGTATTAGCAAGAGTGTTGTAAGCAAGACATGAAGTAATTCTTCCACTCTATTGTACACTGATTAGGCCTCAACTGAAGTATTGTGTCCAGTTCTGGGCACCACATTTCAGGAAAGATATGGATAAATTGGAGAAAGTTCAGAGAACAACAAAAAAAATGATTAAAGGTCTAGAAAACATGACCTATGAGGGAAGATTGAAAAAATTGGGTTTGTTTAGTCTGGAGAAGAGAAGACTGAGGGGGGACATAACAGTTTTCAAGTACATAAAAGGTTGTTACAAAGATGAGGGAGAAAAAATTGTTCTCTTTAACCTCTAAAGATAGGACAAGAAGCAATGGTCCTAACTACCCTGACAGTTAGCTCTTGCTGAAATTTAAGCACTGGAACAGATTGCCTAGGGAAGTTGTGGAATCTCCATTATTGGAGATTAAGAGCAGTTTAGACAAACACCTGTCAGGGATGGGCTAGATAATACTTAGTCCTGCCATAAGTGCAGGGGACTGGACTAGATGACCTCTTGAGGTCTCCTGCAGTCCTACAATTCTGTGAAGCCAATTGACAGCAGTGGATCCAGCCCAGGCTGTTACAATTATATACAGCCCTGTAGTACAAATAATCAAGGGTTACACATCATAAGATAGATCTTATGACCTGCTTAAGTAGTTGTGACTAATACAAAGTTCAGAGAACTCTTGGAAGTTTAACCAGCTTCCACTTTCCCTTCTCTCTCTCTCCCTGCGGGGAAGAACTGGGTTCTTACGTACAGACTCATGTCAAATCAACGGTGAGAATGCACTGTAGAGTCTGATGGAAAGGCTGTTGCTCTCTCCTTTAAACACAGAAGTTAGTGTGAGGTTAGAAAGACTCCAATCTGAGACACATTACAACTTTGTCACATGGCTGTTATGAGGGGATCAGATGGCATGCAACTACAAATGCTAACAGCCATAGTCACATTAAAAAACCTAAAAGGCACCACTTTAAAGGCAAAGTACTTTCAACATTTCCGCAGAAGGATTTTCCACTAGCTCCCAATGACAAAAGGACAGTGTCACATCTTGCCCTCCTTTTAATCAAAACAATCAACAAACAAGCTTTACTGTTAAACACATTCTCCTCCTCTGCCCCCACCCCAAAAAGCACTCCTTTACCAAGACCTTATAGCTGCACTGGGTTTAAAAAAAACACCCAGAACAGCAAAGCACTACACAGGGTTGCAGTAATTCTCAAGAGTTGACTTTTGAAGGAAGGGGGGAAGAATTCAGATTCATGTTGCCTGTTATGCTAGGAGGAAATATGTGCAATAATGCTTTGTCTTCAAAGGTAGAAACCAGTAACTGCTTCCTTAGCAATTCTTAACTAATCCCTCTATACTACACTGTTGGGTTGCACACATCTACCCTAAGGTTGCAGAACTACCACTGCTTTCACTACCAAGAAGCGAGGCATGAGGAGGAATTACTTCAGACAGCCAAAGCAGATGAGTCACAGCACTGCCTCATATTTAGGGAGCAAATTCCCTCCAATACAGCAAGAAGGAGGCCCTTCTTGTGTGATACTTCTCACCTCCTGAAGCATTTGCCTTTCAAGAGAGACTTACGGAAACCAGATTACACAGGAGAGCAGATAGACTACAGCTATCCAGCTGGGATGCAAGTCAGCTGATTCTTTCACCCTAGCTATGCCATCGCTTTGCTGCTCCTCCTTTATCCTCTTCTGGCAATGCCATCTGATGGAGCTGGTTTTCTGACAGCGCATGAACACACACGGCCCTGCTACAGCTCAGAAACGTGTTAGAAAGATTTAGGTTGCAGAGGGCTGTAACCTCCCAAGGATACAAACTAAATGCCTGCTCCTGCTCAAATGAACAGAACTACCAACTTCAGTGGGAACAGGAGAGGGCCCCCAAAAGCTGATCAGAGCAAAACCCCTAGTCAAGCAGTAGCAAAAAGGAACTAGGTGATTCACGTTTCAATGCCTTTGCTTATTCCTAACATAGGTTACTCAAACCGCACTAATGCATGTCTGACGTACCTCCTCCTTGCAGAGAGAATCTTGGGTGGGGATGGCTAGAGAGATAGAACCCAACAGAAATGAGGTGGGAGGGTACCAACTGAGGGCAGAGTCAAATGTGGATTGTATTGGGCAATTCAGCTTGAAAAGAGGTCAAAACAAAAGCAAAACAAAAATCAAGATTAAGCCTTCCTCAGAAGTGACCTTTTAATTGCAACCAGCTCTGTTCAAGTTCTTCAGTCTGTCAAACACTAGGCTTGTAGGGAGAATTAATGCAATACAACCACAGAGGATAGACAACAAAAGTAGCAGCATGTTTTTCTCCTGTAGGAAAGCAGTCGGAGTCCAGGAGAAGCAGAGAGAAAAGACTCCACTCTGCTCACCCAGCACTCGGAGGCCGTGCCGTGCTACGTATTATACTTGTTAAAATAGCACTAGGAGGGCCTTGATTTGCCTGTGCCAGGTTGTTTCCCTCCTTTCCCTTCCCTCAAGCTCTCTGCTCCCTTGGGTTAGGAAAGGCCTTGAATCTCAAGTTAACACCTGAGATGTCTGCTGGAGATTAACCCCATGGAGAGATGGAATGTGCCTGCCTCTAAGCACCTCAAAAGGCACAGACGCTAAATCAGTGATTCAATGCAGGAGATTCTTTGAGCGGGAGGTGTGTTTAAATAAATACATGGGTTAAAACAAGGAACTGAGGGGAATGTAGGGTGGTCAGGCTGAACCCTATCCAGCAGCAAAATCCAGAAGAAAGAAGGACTGGAGTGTCCACTCTGCTGATGGCAAGAAACACTTCCATAGTAGCTACAGGGCTAGAACATGAAATGCTGAATTATGGCTTACAAGAGAGCCAAGATGCTGAAATAAGTCTGGGGGAAAGGGCAGCTAGATCATTATGGTCTCAGTTCAAACAAGGTACTTAAGCATATACCTAAGTTCAAGCATGTGAGTAAACTACTGACGTCACCAGGACAGAGCAGTCAGTGGTACTGCCTTGCTGAATGAAGGCCAGTAAGAACATCAGGTGCTGCAAGGCAGCTAGTTACTCCTAGGATTTAGCATCATACATTCAAGTGTTGCAAGGGGAGGAAGGCATCCTGAACACAGCCAGCCTTTCACGGGAACAAGCAAGGGGCCCTATTGTCCAGCCAGCGGTCACTGGCCCACATCCATTGCTGAGGAATGAGAAATCCCTATGCTGAAGAGAAGCAGAGCTAATGGGCAGGAAGAAAAAAAATCTGTCACTTTGTCCCCCCCCCCCAAACACACACACATCCTCACTTCCACCTCTGGCAGCTGAGCCAGAAGAGAACTCCAAGCCACAAGGGAACTCACTGCAAATAGTGAGGCCATCCAGGCACCAGGGCTACAACCTCCTGTACCTCTCACTGAAAAATAAGTGGGCTGTCCCATTGACAGCTGCCTGACAAAAAGATGATCCACTTAACTGAATGCTCAAGCAGAACAATGACTGGTAAGTTGGTAGCCAGGGCGAAGCACAAACCGATACAAACTCATGGCACTGGGAGAACAAGACAGGAAGCCGGAGTAAGTAGCAGACCCTGCAGAAAGATTCTGCCTGTTCTGTTGATGAAGTTAGCAACAAAGTAAGGGCTGATGACGTGTCAGAGCCAAGCATTTCCCACACAGCTCTATCAACGGTGCTCAACCCTGCCCTGAGAAGAGACTGCAAAGCACATTAACTGCAGGGTGCCGTTGTGATATTGGTCGCTGCTCGGTAGGGGCTACCTGGACACGATCCTGCTGTTTTAAAAATCTTTAATCAAAGCAGGATCCATGCAAATAATAAATAAAGGGGGAGTTTAGGAGACACCAGGAGGTGAAGAGTTTCTCCATTCTCCTGCGCTCCAGGCATGAAATGGGGAGGGTAGGCTCTAGATCACTCCACCTTTCAAATGCTGGAAATGAGAACGTAACATCTTCTAGCATCCCATAATGCAAAGCGATCACATGATCCTGTAGCGTGTCTAGTCTTAACCATTTTCTTTTGCCAGAGATGGGAATGGTGGTTGGACTCCAACTCAACTGCTGAAAGGGTGGGCGAGTGGGGTGTACAGAGTCTAACCTGCATAATCAACTGTCCCCAGTGAGAGACACGGTAGGGTGGAGGATGCTGAAAAGATTGGGGAGCACTGTACAATACCCAGTTGGAGGGGACATTCTCCACAGTCAACTCCTGAAGGCTCAAATATGCATGATTTCACATTGGTCCCCATGAGAGAAGGTGCTTTCCCTGAAATCTCCAGCCCCTCAGAAGTCCAGACTAGGCCAAAAACAGCTGCCAATGTCAACGGTGAGGGTTGGTGAAAAGGTGCCATTGCTCCTATGGATATCAGGAAAAAACCAAACCAAACCTTGAGCAGTCAATCCTGAAGAAAGGAAAATAAAATCACATTTTGTTTAAAATTATAAATACTTTTCTGTATAAAGTTATTAAATAAATGAGATCCTTCCAGTGACGGTGTGGTGAGTTCCAGTGATGCTCCTAAGCAATGTTCCATAGTCTTTAAAAAGCCATCGCTGCTCCCTGTCTCTCTTGTCCTCAGTTTAAGTGCAGCAGGGGTTATCAATGACTAGCATGACATCAATGCCATACACTTCCAGCAGGTCCATTAGGAAGCTTCGGTCACCTTGTGGGTCCAGGCCCATGCCCCGGGCATGGTCAGCTGTCAAGGTCTTGTCCTGGCTGGCTGACACCTCCATCAGTGTCTGAAATATCCGATTGTTCTGCTCCATGAAAAACCTGCAGGAGGACACAGCCAACAGGGAAGAGCAGATGAGATTGAAAAGAAAAATGGAAGACAGATTTTTTACACCATCCCCAGAGTCCCACTTTAAACATTCCTACCTTCTTTCCACCATGGTATTGCACATGTGGTAGGTCAATAGCGAACCTTTTACTCAACAGGCTTCAGGCTGGCTTATTTAAGCAAGGCGCTGACTCAACTAACACATTTATTGTGGGGAATAAAAGACCAAGTGTAGAAATCCAACGTATGTCTCCCCTAATACAGTGGGGGAACTGAGTGGACAAAAGCACCAAGCCACTATGCTGACCCAAATGATTTCTCCATTACCTGTTCTTGAGCCACCAGATTCTAGCTATGACTAAGCTTCAGCACCAAACAAGGAACAGAACTTGGAGATGAAAGCTCGACTGGCCACCTCCTGCATCCCCTTTCAGGTACAGCACTGTTCCCTGGTCCCATATCCTCTCCAACCATAGTCTAGTTTTAAATGACTCGAGCAATGAGGCTTCCCCTGTGCGCTGTGGCAGGCTGTTCATAGTCCAAAGCACCTCAGTCTTGGCAAGCTCTACCTAATATTCACCCTCAATTTTCCTTTAGACAATTTAATCGTATTACTCTCGTGCATATCCCTTTCCCACCATAGGACATGAGCAATAGTAGTGTGTGGTGAAGGGCTCCATAGGAGGGGCCAGGGTCTATTTAGTACTTCAGTTGCCACGTATTTCCTCACAGACTGCAGGAACCACACAAGCATTACCCAACCCTTCACCCCAGCCTCCTCTGAAACCGTCACACATGTAACCGCCCAGCAGAAGCAGTTTGCTCCCCACAGCCAGGGCACTGTCTGCATCTCAACAAGCTGTTTGGCCTCCCCCAGCATAGCCAGGAATTCTGAAGCGGGTCAGAAGATGCTGGTGTTCTAGAAATCTCTTCCATTTCCAACCCATGCTTTATGGGTCCCCATATTCCCTCCAAACACTTCCAGCCCCCCAGACATCTCTATTTTTGCAAGCTAAGTTAGTGTGATATGAAACCAGCGAGACAACGACTGGACCCCAGGCTGCCAGTGGTGCCCAGGCCCTCAAGTGTGAAACCACCACTCTAAAGATTCCCCGGAGCCTGGTTGTTATTCAGTGGTGCAGGGAGCAACTCACAAGATAAAGAGATCCTCTTCACAGGAGCTGCAGTCGTCCTCCACCTCCTGAGAGTACATCAACATCTGCCTGGGAGAAGGGGGGCAAATCAAACACATGTACAAGCAACAAACCCCAGAGCAATAGCGCCAAACAGGAGTCTGACTGAAGACATCACCATTTATTGAAGATAAAGGTACTAAAATCTTCATCTTTAATCTAGAGATGGCAGCAGAGTCCCATGGACAGGGCACTAGGCTGGGAGTCAGGAGATCTGGATTCTACTCCCAGCGCTGCCCCTAAACCCATTGCATGACCCTGGGCTAGTCACTTCATCTCCGTGCCGGTTTCCCTTCTCACCCTTTATCTACCTTGTCTATATAAAAATGACAGGGACTGACTAATACTGTGTTTGCACAGTGCCCAGCACAAAGGTGCCCTGATCTCAGTTGGAGTCTCTAGGCCCTGCTGTAATACAAACCACCACCATAAAGGTATTAAATGAGAGGGTCAAAAGAATAAACCAAAGCAGCAAGAAATCAGGAAAATGAAGACAAGAAAATTCAAAGGAAGTGAAGAGATTGAGATACTGGTCCCATCGCTCCATCACTCAGGTCCCCTCCACTACCTCTGGTCATTGAGCCGCCGGTATTTTTCCTTGTCGGCACTGTTAATCTTCAGGAGTGGCTGCAGGTGCTCATGGTGCGTCTTCACATTCTGGTTATCCACATAGACATCGTAGAGATCTCGCTTCTCCTCAAAGATCTTTTCCGTCGTGCCTGCCGAGACCAGAGGGAGAGGAAGATTTTCAGACACTCTCCTTGCAGGGTGGCTGTTCTTGCTTGCGTCGCTGTTCGATGAGAACAAGACACAGCCACACCCAGACACATTACGATCCAGTGATTGTTGGATGAGAACAGGACCTGGCCACACCCAGGCAGGTTAAGATCTCTTCTCTTTTATTTCACAGTATCTCTCACCATCAGGAGATTTTTTTCAGCTTAAGTTTTAAAAGGTACCTCCTGATCCATCAGAGATTTCAGCTTGGTGTGAAGCAGTAGGGAAGCAAAGAGGCTGTTGTACTTACAGGCCACATAAGACACTTCAGTCTCCAGCATTTCTATGTCTGCCACATTCACATAGAAGAAAGGCTTGGACTCTGGAACGGTCCCCCCAATGCCAGGCAGTGAGACATTGGCTAGGCAGCAACAGCAATACACTGCAGGTGAGAGAAAGGGATAACACAATGCCCACAATATTCCCTCTCAGTAGGGTCCACAATGCCCCCTCCTTATTTCTCGTGTCCCCATTTGCCCAAAGTGCTCCTAAACACACACCGTATATAGCACAGCATAGTGGCATCTGACCGGCACTGAAATGCTTACATTTCACTCTGACTCTCCCATTGGGCAACATGTTATTTAAATTCTTACTTAAGTTCCTGCAGAATGTTTAGACATTCTCTCCCCCTGCACCCAGCTTGTTGGTGGAATGAAAGTCAGGCAACAGCATCTGGTGCTGCCACACAGAGACAAGAGTTCAGCTTCATAGCTCTTCGGGCCAACAAGGCCTGGGAAAAACATGCTTGCAAGAAGTAGGGGAGGGGAGCCTCAGGGTTGCTTTGCAAACCCTGCCCATCACTTTCCCTAGCGGTGGGCTTGGGAGAACGGCACTGCGTCCCTCCATATCAGCTAGGAGGGGTGTGTGCACAAGTCAGTCCTTCAGGCGTGGGAAGGAAGAGGTTTGAAGGCTTTGACCTTGACGCCGTACCTCTATAGCAGACAACTCCTACTGGCGGTGGTGAAAATATCAAAATGCGCTTGCGTAGCAGAGCGAACTTCCAGAGGATGAAGATCTGCTCTCCAAAGAACTTAATGAACTGAGACATACAGCCTGCGGGGTGTGTGATCTGAGGGTCGGGGAAGAGAACGGCTCATGAGAGATGCTACAGGAACACACAGAGATGCTAAATACAGAAGCAAAATATGGGAGCAAGTCGTAGATACACACAGCCCAGCACCACCCACCACACTTGTGACACTAGATGCGTGGGAGCAAGAGCAGCACGCACACTGCAACGGTGGATAGTTGCTGCCTGAGATACTCAGCCTAAACAACAGGAATCTACCTTGTGCAGCTTAGGGCTCAGCCCACAAATGCTGAAATGCATGGAGAAAACTCCACTAGCTTGCCTAGCAGAGAGACTTGCTATACACAAATTAGCTAGTCCTACACCCATCGGGAGCATCATGCACTGCACGTTTATACAAGCTGGACAGCGCCTGCCTCACCTTCATCTCTGGATACATGTATCTGTGGATGGAGGGCAGCCAGTGGACGGGTGGCTGAGAGCTGGAGGTACCCTTGCCAGCAGGGAGAACCCCCTTCTTGTCATCATAAAATGCCTCTAGGTGGGAGTAATGCCCTGGCATCTCCAGCTGGTGTCTAGAAAAGACAAAAAGTAGGAAAGATTTATGGAGTCCACAGACCCCAGGGCCCTTGCCCCCAGCCACATACATCTCCTAGTCCATGATTCAGCCTTGGGTGCCTCAGATTTCACAGGCTGTGGCACCAGCATCATAAGCATCTGTATCTTTCAGTGCATCCAAGGAACATGGGCAAGGCTGAGATGGTCAGGCAGGACTCTCATACTCCATGCATGGGAGAATGGATCCTGGTTTTTAACATTTAGAACAAGTTCAAACAAGATGAACTTGTTTTCCTGCAAGTCCTCTTTTACCCTTACTTGATTCCCTTAGCAAGCTCTGATCCTGCAGTCCCACTGGACAGCGCTGTGTAGACAGCAGAAGCATGTATGTAGCCAAGAACAAAATCTCACTGTTGGCTCTAAAAATCTTCCAAGAAACCTCTAGCAAATTGATGTTTTAAGGGACAGGAGGGAAATCAACAATTATTTTGTTCTAATACCTGTTCAAAACAAGCAATTCTCCAGCAGATTAAAAAAAAAAAAAAAAAAAGTGTTACACACTGAAGTGGTCCTGTATTACTAATTCAAGTTTAATTTCTTTCCTCCATCATGATCCTCATTTCCTGTAACTAACACACACACACACGGAAGTACTGTTTCTTGGAAAAAGGTCTTAATGTGGCAACATTTCAAAGTCTGAGCTCAAAGCCAAAAACTTATTGCACATGCAGGGAAAATTACCTTTCAAATGACACGCAACCTGATGTTCAATGTAGCCTGGGAAACCTTCACATCCAACCATCCACACAAACATTCAGACCCTTCAGTACAGGCAGCCAATCCTGTATCCCACAGACAACTTACCGGACCTGGTTCTCCAGGAAGTGCATGTATCTATAGAGCAGGGTGTATGAAGGGGAGAGAATCCCCACAGACTTCATGCGGGCGCCACGCTCTAATTCACTCTCCACGGGCATGTTTTCAAAGCAGGCCAGGCCGAAGCAGAGCCCTTTCCGGAAATAACTGGGGACAAATGTGCAACAGAAAATAACTAGAAATGGGGAGGGTGGGAAGAGAGGCACATACATGGCAAGGTATAACAAGCAGATCCTAGGAAGGGCCATCAAAAATATCAGTTCCCCACCCCCTACGTCTCCTCCTGTGCACACAGGCCTCTGCCATTTTAACCATGTCTTCTAAATCTATTGACAACATGGTCTACATTACACAGTATTCAGAAAGCTGGCAGCCTCCAGTGCCTCTCCTACCACTAAAGGCCCGACCTTTGCTAGCACTGGTGCAGTGGAACCTGTGTTAGCAACGATGGGGAAATTTTCAGAAGAGAGGCTCGTGTAGAAAGCTGGGCCTAGGGAGCATAACGTCGTGTTTCCAAAGACCAGCGAGGATAACACACCACACTTTATAAAGTAAGTCAGACTAGCTGTCGTAACGATGGCCTGTTTGGCCCCCAAGCCATCTCCCAGGCTTGCAGAGAATGGAAACACTGCAGATGAAACCTCTTCTGGCCAATCAGAGAGTGGAGTCTACAAGCTCTAAAGGGAGCAGCTGTCGGTCCTCCTTGGCCAAAGGGAGGCACCACAACTCGGGGCCCTTGAGAGCAGAGTGGGGAGGAATACGATGGGAAGGGCATGAACCAGAATTCCCATTAGGAGGCGGGAGGGACGAGGAAGTGAAATGGGGACAGGACATGATCACTACTCAACATCTAAAGGAGACATCCAAGTTTTTTTAAACATGTTTTCTTCTGCGTTCTCTCTTAAAACCACAAACAAAAAAACCCTCCCCTTCTCCCCCCCCCCGTTTTGCTCTTTTCCATCTGGCAAAGAGTTTGCTCCATCCCCACCACGCCTCCTGGCCGACTGCTGACATTCCTAACGAGCCTGAAATTAGCAATTCTGTTTGCTTCCTTATTTGTTCGTGCCTCATGCATTAGTGTCAGTTTACCTCTAGGAACCAGGTCTGCTCTTGTTGGCGGGCTGGCCACCAGAGCAGGAGTCATTATACGTTAGGATCTACATAAATAGCAGATATTTGATGCAGCAGATGCTAAATATCTGGAAAATTCACTCCAAAGCAGCTAGTTTTATGGCAAGTCAATTTGGGGGGGCCTTAGTTGATGGGCAGTGTTCATTTTTACTGCTTTGGACTAAGGGAGGAGGGCATGTGTGGCTAAGGAGGATGGGAAGGAGCAGCGCAGCCCAAATATACTCACATGAAATCCGACTGGACTTTGTGCGATCCACTTGCCATGGATTTGAACTCAACACCTTCCAAGTCAATGTCTTGGGGCAAACACCATTCCACCATGTTACCTGTGGGGCAAGGGAGCGATAACTTTTCATTGGAGTAGGAAAGGGTCCCACCCTCTTCTAAAGATAAAGCAGCAACAAATCAACAGCAGCCAGGTTTCAACCACTTGGGTATCAAGGAGTAGTGCACTGGTAACAGTATTTTAAAAGGCAAGTTTTTGGAGCAATACAGGGCGGTTATTACATGGCCTTACAGTGAGATGGGTCTCTCCAGTACCTGAGCTCAGATGCAACCTTACCACACTCCATGTGCTGCCTGTGAGACAGACATGCTGCACTGAACACCAGTACGTTGCATGGGCCTCAAGAGTTATTTCAGAACCTATTTAATATCTTGCAGACTTGCCCCTCCAAGGCTTGCCAGGCAGCAGCTACAGCAGATAGTCCCTCCAGGTATTTGGGCAGGGCAGTGAAGGAGGGGCTAACTCTACTGATGTTTGTGCTGTGAGAGCTCTGTGGACAGAAGACTTCAGTCTCCAAAGCTGAGAATCTGACCCCTCTCCTCAGCACTGTAGTGCAAAAGCAGAGCAAAGGGAAGGATGTAAAATTAAATAGCCAGGCATTTGGTAAGTGCATCATGTTGCCATGATAAAGTCTTGGATTCAGAAAGGATTTTAGAAATCCTGTTCAAGAGAGGCAAGAAGCATAGACTGGTAGGACTGGAAGGGCCCTCAAGAGGTCATCTAGGCCAGTCCCCTGCAGGCTACGTAATAACTAGATCATCCCTGACAGGTGTTTGTCTAACCTGCTTGTAAAAATCTCCAATGATGGAGAGTCCACAACCTTCCTAGGCAATTTGTTCCAGTGCTTAATAACCCTGACAGTTAGGAATTTTTTTCTAACGTCCAACTTAAACCTCTCTTGCTGCAATTTAAGCCTATTGCTTCTTGTCCTATCCTCAGAAGTTAAGAAGAACAATTTTTCACTCTCCTCCTTGTAACCACCTTTTATGTACTTGAAAACTGTTATGTCCCCCCTCTTCTCCAGACTAAAGAAACCCAATTTGTTTAATCTTTCCTCACAGGTCATGTTTTCTACACCTTTAATTATTTGTGTTGCTCTTCTCTGGACTCTCTCCAATTTGTCCACGTTCTTCCTGAAATGTAGCGCCCAGAACTGGACACAATACTCCAGGTGAGGCCTTATCAGCATGGAGTAGAGCAGAAGAATTACTTCTTGTGTCTTGTTTACAATACTCCTGCTAATACATCCCAGAATGAGGTCTGCTTATTTTATTTTATTTTTTGCAACCGTGTTACACTGTTCTCCACTCATATTTAGCCTATGATCCACTATGACCTCCAGATCCCTTTCTGCAGTACTCCTTCCTAGGCAGTCATTTCACATTCTGTGTGTGCGCAATCCATTGTTCCTTCCTAAGTGGAGTACTTTGCATTTGTCCATATTGAATTTCATCCTATTTACTTCAGACCATTCCTCCAGTTTGTCCAGATCATTCTGAATTTTAAACCTATCCTCCAAAGCACTTGCAACCGCTCCCAGCTTGGCATCGTCCTCAAACTTTATAGGTGTATTCTCTGTGCACATCTAAATCATTTAGAAGTGAAATCTCCAAGAAGAATGGAAAATGGACTCTCTCCCCTTTCTACCAGGCTCATGAAGGGGTATTAAAAAGCCCAGGCCAGAACTTTGTATGCAGATTTATGGCCAAAAGTGAAAGTGTTATGATCACTACTGGTAGGGAGGAGTGTATGCACAGCACATGGTAAACTGTAGCACCAGCCATGCTCATGTCAGTGGAACCTTATTGCTTAAAAAAAAAAAAAAACAGATATATCTAGAGATAGAGATCTAAATAAATACATGCACGCCACATATACGGCCATGATATTCATGTGAAAAACTTAAGTACTGGGTTAACAAGTTTGTCGTGTACCTTTGACTGCTTCACCTGCACTCTGCCAACAAATCCATCTTTGTCAAAGCTTCTAACATTCCAAGCCTCTGAGCAAATCATTTTTAGTATATAAAACTTAGTTACAAAAAGGATTTCCTCCTTTTCACTAGTCCAAGGCCCAGTACATACAATCCTCACGCCTAGACCTGTGATCTTTTAATGGTTCAATAGCCCACAAACCACAGGACAGCTGGTATTCCACCTCACACCCAAAGTGTGGGTGTGGAGACTCCACCACCACTCCTATCCTTCTTGATGGCTCTGCTTGGGCAATGGATCGTTTCTCTGGAAGCCCATTATCTTCCTTGGTAAGACTGGTCAAACAGGAATCTTAAAGCCAACGCCCTTATACAGCTTCCATGGAACACATCTCAAGCTAATAAATATTTTAAGAGCTGACTGAAATGTTTCACGGATTTCCCAACCTCCTAACTCCACAGCACAATAATTGTTCCAGCAAATACAAAAGTGCACAGATACAGAAAAGATTAAGACTGAATAAATTGGCAACTGACTATCACCCCAACAAGAAAAAGTTTAATGCCTGAAATAGAAAAGAATATCTAAGAAGTCTGATCTTGGGGTGGAGATGATGAGAGAGAATATTTTTTGAGATGAAAGATGATCCATACAGAAAGACAAAAAATATTACAAGTCAATCTAATCCTAAACTCTTTCACAACAGATTTGTGGGCTACATACAGATTTTGGACCAATACAAATATTCAGGGATGAGATTTTTCCACCAAAAGTTATACTACTACAAGCCCTAGTGGGTACACAGTTATGCCAGTATGAAGGCACCTGGTATCAGTATAGCTTACTCCCCTTCCCAAACACTATACGTATATAACAACATCCACTCTGGGATGTGTGTGGGAATACATCACTTTATAGCAGTGCAGTTAAAACAGTACAACTTGTGTGTTTAGACAAGGCCTTAGACTTGGCCAAGACTTTGAGAAACAAGAGCCTAAAAATTGACACCTAAATAAGTAGCTGTTTTTCAAAACTAGCTGAGCACCCAGCAGCAACCATTTGGGTCAGTAGGAGCTGTGGGGTGCTCCACATTTAAATAAGTGCCTAACTTTAGGTGACTATTTCTGAAAATCCTGGCCCTTCTTTGTATTTTACATATTGCACAAAGGAGGGAGCACATAATTCTATTTAGCGACTGGAATTTAGTAGCCTATTTTTCTGCTCAAGTAGACATTGTTTCCAATAGGTTTTGAGTTAATTACAATAACAGCAGAGATTTCACGTGCATCCATTCTGTTCAGAGATGGGGAGGCCAGTCCTAGGCTGTCTTGTCAGCAATGTCATCACACAGCTAACGAAAAGTCACTACAACCAAGCAAGGAGGTGGGGATAAGGACTCTCCGGAAGACTCGAATATACACACACACACACCCCTATCTCATAGAACTGGAAGGGACCCTGAAAGGTCATTGAGTCCAGCCCCCTGCCTTCACTAGCAGGACCAAGTACTGATTTTGCCCCAGATCCCTAAGTGGCCGCCTCAAGGATTGAACTCACAACCCTAGGTTTAGCAGACCAATGCTCAAACCACTGAGCTATCCCTCCCCTACAAAGGGAATTTCTCATTTTATGATGGTAATGCCCAGAGACCCCAATCAGGGCTCTATTGTGCGAGGTGCTGTACAAATACATATGAAGACAGAGCCTTTATTGATGTACCTGGGCCTGTTAGGTAGTGTACAAGGCTGGCGGAGGAAGCCACTATGATAATGCCTGCGGTTTGTGTTTAGAGTTATCTGTAGCCACTTTTTAAAATGTATAACTGTTTTTAAAAAGACGCGAGATGATCCTTCCCTGAAGAGTTTAAGGAAGTAGATCAGGGCTCCCTCAACCACAAATTGTGGTTAGCGCCAAGTTCCCAAGTTCTCCCGCAGGTTCCTCTTTCAAATGCAATTGAAAGTCTAATGCTCATAATGAATCAACTACTGATCTTCAGCTGCACAGTTAATAGTAATACATTATCATTCCACAGCACCTTTCAGCCAAAGTACCTTCAATTAGTTAAGCCTCAAATATCATTGTGGGGGTTGGCAAGTATTATCTCCATTTCACAGATGTGTAAACAGACAGAGGTTAAGTAATACACCCAGTTCCACAAAGCAGGTCAGTGGCAGAGCAAGTGGAACTAGAACCCTGTCCTGTGCTTTAGCCACTGGAGATCAACATGCTCACACTGGAATAAACTCATTCAGTTGCACTGTTTTCTAGGATCTTCCATTAAAAAGAACATTAGCCACCAACACCTGTACTCCTGGGCAGTCGCTCTCACCACCTTGCCTTGTGCGATGACGTGGCAGTCATGGAGCAAGCAAAGAGATAAAAATCAGTCAGGCGAGATGCTAGAGCAAACAAAGGAGCGACTTTTCCCACAGGCACAAGCTTAGTTGCCCACAGACAGGAGGGAGGGGGAAGGGAGAAGCCTCAGAGAGCAGGAAGCCTATCCCGTTCCCTGACCATGCACAAAGCAGCTCCCAGGCTGGTGAGGAAGGACTTCCCAAGCCACACTCAAACAACCTGAACTTTAGAGCACAATGCGAGGCTTTAAAGAGAGAAGCTCGCAGGTTCCTTGAAGAACTTTTGTAAGCCATTTGTCAGCACCAGGATTAAGTCAGAAACAGCATCAGCAGCTTCTGGAAGGAATGGAGCCAAAGAAAGTTTCCCTTGTAACTTTCTGCACTATTCCTCTTATTTTTGGATGCTCCCAGAAGCTACTGTGACACCAGCATTTAGCTTCTTTATTAAAGTAACCATCTGTTCATGGGGGTGGGGGTGGCTGGGGGGCATCACACACAGACATGAAGATCTACGTGTTAGTGAACACATTTTTAGATCTATACACTCCCAAGCAGTATCTGCAACCCAACACTGCAACGCTGTGCTAGTGCCTGAGAACCAGAAAGTGAAACTAAACATGGTTTAGCTCAACTTGGAGAATCAAAGAAATACAAAAAAGAAACAAAACAGCTTAATAATGGTGAATTGGACTTTTTCAAAGCAGTTATTGGTTCACTTGTAGGCCCAGTAGTTTGGCCACTCAAAGCCAGCTGAAGGACTGGGGCCTTCACAAGCTACAGTGTTATTAAGAACCCTACAGACTTATATCGGTATAATAACTACATCGCTCAGGGATGAGAGAAATCCACATCCCTGAGTGACGTAGTTATATCGACTTAACCCCCCATGTAGACAGGGCTATGTCAGCAGAAGAGCTACTGACTCTCAGGGACGTGGATCAACTTCACTGACAGGAGAGTTCTCTCCCATCGACTTAGGCCTGCTCTATACTACAGAGTTAATTACGTCCATCTAACTCTAAGCGTCTACACTAAACTGTAGCTCCTATTGATGTAACTCGCCCACTACACCGACCTAATAACTCTACCTCCACAAGAAGCATAGCGCTTAAGTCAATTTAGTTAGGTCGACGCAGTGTCAGTGTAGACACTGTTGCTTACATTGACTGTTACTGCCTTTCAGAAATCGTCTCACAATGCTCCATGTGCAATGGACATGCAAAAGTGATTTAATTACTGCGATGGCTGTACGTCAACATAACTTAGATTGACTTAATTTTGTAGTGTAGACTTGCCCTTAGAACATCTTTATTAAAGCAATACAATGGTGTAGCTGCACCAATGCAGCATTTTAAGTGTAGGCTTGTCCTACATCCCAAACTTACTACCAAGATAGTTGGCTGCGCACCACAATCACATAAGTAGCAAGAGAGATAATTTGACCTGCTCCTATTTCTTTTAGAGTGTGCCACCTGGAAACAGTAATGGGGCAGCCAGCACTGGGCGCAACATTCCAAGATGCTAAACATTGACAAGTTCGATACAAGTGCCCCTCAAAAAATGCGAGGCTGCATCTCTCTTTAGCCTGAAAGATCCCACAGCAGCGCTTCTCTTTATCTTGTCCCTCCTGTGTCTATCCTACAGGTGAGCCCTATCTGGACTCCTTGCTGTTTCTGGATACCCAATAAAGCCACACAAAAAACATCTTTTCCCCTCTCCAGCCGGCAGGATGACCAACTGTGGCTTCTCCATTTGGGTTTGGATTTTGGGAATCCAAGCATTCACAACCTCCAGGCTTAATTACTGTAATTCTCTCTACCTAGGTATGAAACAGCTGATTTTACAACGGTTCCTGGTGGCTCAGGACATAGAAACCCATCTGTTCAGCAAAGCAGGCCTCTGACAGCACATCACCCACAGTGCTCTACTCTTCACTAGCTCATGGAATTCCAGGTCAAATTCAACGTTTCAGTCTTCACCTTGGGAGCAAGACGACAACCTTCACGTGATGTTCCTGTTAAGTGCTGGTGTTTTTCGTGCTTTATGTAATAATAATATATGGAGATATACCTATCTCATAGAACTGGAAGGGACCCTGAAAGGTCATCGAGTCCAGTCCCCTGCCTTCACTAGCAGGACCAAGTACTGATTTTGCCCCAGATCCCTAAGTGGCCCCCTCAAGGACTGAACTCACAACCCTGGGTTTAGTAGGCCAATGCTCAAGCCACTGAGCTATCCCTCCCCCCTAAATGTAAATTGTAAATTCACTAACATACCAATGTTGTCAACTGGCCACTGGATGTCACATTACCAACCTCCGAGTGAAAGTAGCAATGATTATATTTCCTCAAACCACCCTTTTCAGGACCAAAAAAGAACAGTTGGGCCAGTCCTCCAAATATACCAACTTACTGTAGAAGGGATGTCCCTGGAAAAAGCGGTTTACCTCTCGAGGACCCTCAAAGACCATCACATTGACATCATGGCCCTCCAAGAAACAAGCGCAAAAGACAACGACAAAGCTGCCAGACATAAAATCTCATGGAATGCGGGGCTGCTCCACCGTCTGTTTGACATTAGCAGAGACATCCTCCCAGTGAAGCAGGCAGGATTTCACCGGAGGAGGAACTGCTGTGACCAAGTAGCTTCACTCACCGGCTACACTGAGGCAGGATTCCAACAGAAGTTGAAGACAGGAATCGTCCTTGTTGATGTGTCCTCGGCATATGACACCGGCTGGAGACAGGGCCTCCTCCTCAAGGTCTCCAGCGTCATTCACTGTCAGCAAACGATCCGCCTCTTGGCAGCGATGACCGGGGACAGCTGGTTTAAGGTACACCTTAATGGCCAGATCAGTAGACCGAAGACTCTTCACTCGGGCATCCCTCAGGGCTCTGTCCTGGCCCTGATACTTTTTAATCTATACATCATGGATATACCAGCGACGGAGTTGAGGAAATTCATCTATGCGGATGACATTGTCCTGGCTGTTCAGCATACAAGCCTCCATACTATCAGCTGCACCCTAACCTGAGATCTTAGCACAATGGCTGATTATTTCCAAAGCTGGAAACTTAGGCCTAACACAAAAAAAAACATGGTGACCACTTTCCGTCTGAACAATAAAATGGCTAATACCAAACTCGTGGTGCAGTTCTGCAGTGAGAGCGTCAGCCATGAGGCTAACTCAAAAGTATCTCAGCGTTACACTGGACCGGAGTTTAACCTTTCGACAACATCTCGAGAACACCAGCTATAAGGTCAGGTCTCATGCCGCACTTATCAGGAAATTGGCCAGAACATCATCAGGCTCCAGTCCATGGACCTTACAAACCGCAACAACTGCTTTGGTACATTCTGCATCTGAATACTGTGCACCAGTGTGGTCTCACAGCAGTCACACTAAATGCCTTGACACTCAACTCAATAACGCTATGCGCATAGAGTCAATTTGAGCGTTCCTGACACTGGTCGTCTGGCTCTCGGTCCTACTGCACATCCAGCCTCCGTAGATTAGAAGAGCTGCCCAGACATCTCACTTTCTCAATCACGTCAATGCAAACACAAAGACCCTGCTGCACGATGACCTGCAGAACCCACCAAAGACAAAATTAAAATCCCACAACCCTCTATGGGTCCGCATCAAGACTCTTACATTTAACTTTGATGCTGAGGCTAAATGGAGAACCACAGGGAGCGTTTCGACTGCTCAAAACAAACAGCTCGTTGTTGACCCTGTCAAGGAACCACCGCGTTTTGATTTCTGTCGGAAAGACTGGTGCAGATTAATTGCATGAGGACATCTCCTGGGAGATGTGGACAAACCCTCTTTAAATGGAAAATGAGGCAAACACCTGTAGGAGACTGTTGTCACCAGGCACAAATGATGGAGCACATCATTTCTGAGTGTTCCCTTTGTTCTTTCGCCAGGGGCCTGAAGGACATTCACCAGCTCACTGCTGCAGCAAGGTCCCTACTATCAAATCTAGATATAAATCTGTAATTGTGGTTACCTCCCCAAGCCATATGAAAGAAGAAGTCTTCACCTTCAGAGTCCTCCATGGGCTTGGCACAAGTTACCCAGGGGACCATCACACCCTGCATGGTCGTGACCTCCCGTGAGAGCCAGGTTCCTGCGGTATTATGGGACTGTCAACCTCAAGAGCAACGCTTGTGCACGCAGGAGACCAAACTTTCTTGGCTACTGCCCATAACTTACTCCCGGAAGAGGTCAGGATACACAGAAACTTCAGCGTATTCAGAGCAAAATGCAAAACTGTGACCCAGCCCTTCTGCCATAGTCACCCTGGCCCTCTCACACAAAGCCACAAGAAGCCAGTCACTGCTGACTGAAGGAAAGAGAACACTATCTGAAGTGTATGTACAAACATATACATAAATGATGTATCTAAGACCCTAGATCGAGGCAGACAGAACAGGAGCACAGCATGTGTGAATGTATATGGCAGGTATGCTCTAACCTACCAACAGGAAGTTGTTAATGGACAACAGCAGATGCAGTGGTGGGCTAGCAATGAAGGGGTTAGCATTTTCTGTAATCTCAGTGTCATGATTCAGCATTGCTTACTTAGGTCAATAACAGAAGAGAATTAATACCAAGTTCGTGTAGGACTGAGCAGGATCCCAAGTGTGTGATGAAAGACAGTTGAGAGATAAATTCACCACTCCTTGGGGAAACATTAATCTCTTAAGCACCAAACAAAAGAATCAGAGTCGCCTGTGCAGACAGAACTCAAGACAGGTATGACACCAATAAATATGTATGATTTGTTGGGTACAGTCAGAAGAAGTCAGGAGGCATGGATCAGGATTCACGTCGCACTGCCTGTCAATACCCAGCCCAAGCTGGAAAGCTAATAATCCAACCAGCAGACCAAATTCGGTGATGAATCCTGGTCACATGCCACCTGAGGCACGCTGAGTATACACTAAGAAGCAGCAGCACAAGTCAATGCTCTACATGCCCATCAAGGGACGTAATTTACTCTTCCATACAGACACTATTGCTAAGGCTAAGATTTTCTCACGGATATATTTACTAAAAGTCATGGACAAGTCACAGGCAATAAACAAAAATTCATGGAAGCCCGTGACCTGTCCCTGACTTTTACTAAAAATATCCCCTGACAAAATGGGAAGGGAGGAGTGTCCAGCACCCACAGCAGCTGGGGCTCCAGGGTCCCCCCCACTGCACAGCAGCTGGCAGCTCCAGGGCCCCCTGCTGCCTGGGTGCTGCCCCGGAAAACGTCACAGAGGTCTCTGGAAGTGACAGAGTTCGTGACATAATTGTCGCCTTAACTATTGCTACTAGACATAGTTTTCTAAAGTTACTTGTTGTAGAGAAGTATGAAGAGCGATTGTTTTCCCCCTTTGAAAAGTTGCATGTGGACAATAGAGGTCAAATTTGACCACTTCCTTACATCCCATTTTCACTATTTCCCTGTGAATTATATTGTATAAGTGGACGCACTTAAGTACAACCCTCCACAGCAGATAAAACCAGCACCAAAGACAAGATGTACTGGTACGTTACCCACCATTACCCAGTTCTTAAAAGTACAGCTGGAAAGTAGTCCAGCTTTTGCAGAACCACTTTTCACTCTGTGTGCCCAACTGCCTACTCACAAAATGGCAGAGGAGTTTTAGGAAAAACTGAGGTTTGCCCAGGGAGACTCTAATCATATTTAACATCACACTTATTTGGAATGCTAAACCCCATCCCCTTGATTATTATATTGTGGGGTCCACTACACTGACGTAACACCACTGAGATCACCTATTTTGGTTGCACCTTAGAGAAAGCCACCTCCTGCACGAATAGAAAATTAAATCCTAGTGCTAACCCCTATTTCCCATATGCCCTCTTCTCCCACTTACTTATTCTGATGTGGCAACACACCTACCTACATACATTCTCCGCCCT
This sequence comes from Terrapene triunguis, assembly GCF_002925995.2. Taxonomy (NCBI): domain Eukaryota; kingdom Metazoa; phylum Chordata; order Testudines; family Emydidae; genus Terrapene; species Terrapene triunguis. The sequence continues at coordinate 13,804,929 of NW_020664598.1, forward strand.
GCCTCCCCCCATCCCCTCTGGATGTGCAGAATCAGTAAAAAGGCAGTGAATCTAGTGAGAATGGAAGTCAAAGATCTTGAATTCTTATCCCAGCTTTGCCACTGACTTGCTGCATGGTCATCAGACAAGAGAGCTTCTCTGTGCTTGTTTCCTCATCTGTACTACTCTTCTACCTATTTCACAGGAATTCTGAGAGGCTTAATTCCTTAGCATATGTAAAGCACTTGAAATTCCTAGAAGAAAGATGCTATAGATAAGCAGAGTGTTACTAATCTGCACAGGTCCCATGATGAGGAAGGGAAAGCAACACCAAGATCTCAAAGTTGCATGAACGGAAGTAAATCGCACTTTGTTGCGCTAGACTCGACAAATATAGTGCAAGCCACAGGAAAACAACATGCAAGCTGGGGAAGTGGTCAGATACTGTAGTGATGGTGGCTATGTTCATCACCATCTAACACACTGTATGTGCAGCAAGTGACTGTTTGTAGCCAATGTTTGGTGGGTGAGGCTTCCATGGCTTGCCTCAACTCACTACCAATAAATAGCTATGGGGAAAACAGGGACACACCGTATATTTTCCTGTGAGAGAAAGCTGCAGAGACCCGCCTCAGCTCATCACCAGAATAGAGGGTGCTGAAGTGGGGAGAGATTCCCAGGGCTTTTCCATCACCCCATGAAAATCAGTGGGTGATGGCGAGGATTTAAAGAGGAGGAATGTAGCAGTGTTTTCTGGGAACCCGCTGACCTCCACCCCCCAACTCATCACAGTGATGATCAGGCTGCTGAGCCAGGGAGTAGGGGAGGGAGAGAGTAGGAGAGAAAGAGATTTCCACACGGTTTCTCTCTCATCCCCCTGTGGGCATGAGCACTAGATGTGTGAGGTGTGCAATATTTCCCTTGAGAAAGGACCTATTGAGCCCCCCACAACTCATCACAGCGATGACCAGGCTGCTCAACCCGAGGGGTGGGGGGGGAAAGGAAGGAAGAGGAGCAGGATTCCCAAGGTGTCTCTCACCCCCTGGACGAGAGGGGAGGCAGCGTTTTCCTGGGGACCTGCCGAGGCCTCCCCAACTCACGACAGCGATGACCTGGGAGCTCAGCCTGGGAGCGTGGTGGTGGGGAAAGAGAAGGGAGATTCCCAGTCTCCCCCATCCCCAGCAGGCACATCGCCGGGGTGGGGGTCACGGAGGAGGCGACAGGGGGCAGCAGCGTTTCCCATCACAGCGGAGCCCGGCTGCTGAGCCCGCGGGGATGGATGCGGGAGGGGCTCCCGCGGCTCCCCCCCGGCAGCGCATGGAGGGGCGCAGCATCCCCGCGGGCCGGGCCGCCCTTACCGGAGCGGGGATCGAAGGTGACCACGAACACCGCCACGATCTGGTCCGCCTCCGGCCCCCGCGGCAGCTCCCCGGGGCCGCCCCACGCCGCGCCGCCCCCCGGGGCCAGGCTCCAGCCGCCCCGCTCCGGCTCGGCCTGCGGCAGGGAGACCGCGGGGCCCTCGGCCCAGAAGAGCAGCGGCGCCTCGTCTGCCGGCTCCCCCATGGCCTCGGCCCGCCGACTGCGCCGCGGAGAGCCTGGCGGGCGGGCAGGGAGGGGGAGAAGGGGCGGGCGGCCGCGGAGCAGGGGGCGGGGCTAAACCCGCTTGGGGGCGGGGCTTCCGGGCTGTGAAAACGCTCCATCTCGCAGCCCGCTTGGGTCAACCGGGCAGTCGGATAGGGGCCAGTCACATTCAGTCACGTGACCGCGCGCTTCCGGGGCGAGGTGGGGGTGTGGTTTGGAGTCGCAGCGGGGCAGCGGGCAGCGGCGCGCGGCGCGTTCCAAGGCGGGAGCTGGGCACGCTCAGCCCGGGGCCCGGGGAGAGCGCTTCGGAGCAGCAGAGCTGTTCCCTTCGGGGGTCCCCAGGGCGCTGTAGCCGCGCTGGCGTTCCTCTTTGCTCTGGGTGTTCGTGCATCACTGGCTGGGTCGCTTGTGTCTACATGGCAAGCGTTGATTGAGGGCGCTGGTGAGCGCTGCAAAGCTAACCAAGGGGAGCCAGTGACATTACCCACAAGTACAAGCAGTTACATCATCTCCTTGGCACTTCAGTTCAGTACCACGGGTCTAAAAGCACAGAGATGAAAACACACCTAGGTCCTGACCCTGCAAACTGCTTTGCATAAGTGGGCTGAAGTGGAGGGGTCCATCAGTGCAGTGCCATTTACAAGACTGGGGCCCTAAATCAGTGGTTTTCAAAGCTGTGGTCTGTGGACCCCTGGGGGGTCTGCAGACTATGCCTAAGATAAGATTTCCAAAGGGGTCTGCTCTTCCATTTGAAATTTTGTAGGGGTTTGCAAATGAAAAAAGGTTGAAAACCACTGCCCTGGATAGATTTGACATACTGGGTGCTATTAAAAAGTAAATGCTGTATTGTAGTATGATGCTACTGTGCTATTGCCTAGAATATTTTTATTATAGTATTATTTTTATTGCTCTTTGTTTTAGGATATTTATATCCATCCCCATTGTATTAGGTGCCATTACTTAAACTTAGAAGTACATCAGTTCCCTCAGGGAAGAAAAACTAAATTATCATCTTCTTTCCTCACAGATTAAAGTTCCTTTCTTAAGAGGAATTAAATCTACATTGTTTGTTTCCTAGAGCGTGCAGCTGGGGCCACAACTCAGAGATGAGTTTTATACCCCAAGAGTGGAGAAACTGCTGGATTTCAAGTGACCTGGAGTTTGTGCAAGTCAGTTTCTCTACTGAGATTAGCATCCTCACAACCTGGAACCTAAACTGTCAGTTTCATCATTCCTGTTAAATACAACTGGCATAGTGGGATGTGCAATCAGATAATTATAAATATGTGTTATTTATACTGTACCAGGAGATGTTAACTTTTCAGTGGCATGCACTGTAGATCTTATAGATAGATTCAATTATAAAATTATTTTGATATTATTTTTTGAAAAACAGATATTTGTGCCACTGATCCAAACATTAGACTGTCATTTGCTGCAATATTTCTGAACTATATTGTCTGTGCTAATATAGGTCCTGATCCTGAAAGTGGATGAGTGTGGGCACCCCATTATACCAACAGAGAGCCCGATTGAAGTCAGTATGGACTCCTGCACAGACTTCTTTGCAGAATTAGTACTTAAGGATGTAGTTTCCTTGGGACTGTGCCTTGTGACTTCCACTGTGTTATGCATAACACTGAGCACTATTAAGACTCCATATATATTAATAACAATTAGTACAAAGGTAACCAAAATAGACATAGCTATTGAAGTGTAATCTGGCTAGCGCACAGGACAGAGTTCCAAGACTCCTAAATTTCTGGCTTTACTGCTGATTCTTTTTGGGAACTTGAAAACATCTGTGTTTCTTGAAAAAGTCACTTAATCTTCCTGTGCATTATTATACCCATCATTGTAATCCTAACAGAGAAGAATCTAGAGGCCCTGGTGGATGCTCTTTCATCCCAATTAGGCAGAATTCCCAACTAACAGTAGACCTCTTTTCAGAAGAAATGCTACTGTCCGAGTCGCTGTAGAGCTCTACTGAGCATGGCATACTAAATCAGCCCATGGAATTGAACAGAGGCAATATCTACTACACTAGGGTAGAAACAGAACCTATTGCCTGCTCCATGTCAGTGCCCTCAATAGCTAAGAGATGCTCATCAGGAATAGTTGGCTTGGAAGTTGCAAGCTCACCATTGGGGGAGGCAGTGATGATGACTGAGATGTATTGCAGCTACAGAGGGACTGAAAGCTGTTTTCAGAGGAGCACACAGAATCAGGATAAGATTGAAACACAAAAATCTAAGAACTACCAAGGCAATCCAAAAGCAACCAAGTTGAGTGTAATTACTATCCTTATTAAGCAGCCATCAATGTGATTAAATATCATTAGGCTTAAATCAGTTCCCTTGGAGACTTTCTGATTAATTGGATTACCCAATTAAGCAGCCCAAATTAAAAGGAAGGTATTGTCATAAAACTCTTAATGGTCTAACTATTTTCCTATGGAGCTGGTCTGGATATGCAATACACCATTCAAGAGCTCATGATCCATAGATGTCAAAAGTGGCTTTGGCATTTCAAATTGATCAAGTGGAGACCAGCTGCTATGAACTTCAGATCAGGTAGATTCAATATTGAGAAGGTGCACTGTTTGTTTCACAAAACCTAAACACAGGTTTACTTTGCAGCAGCATGTGGTATTTAGCCTACGGCGTTTTCTGTGGAAGGTGACTTGTAAAGGGAAAAAAAAGTGGCCTGTTTTGCTACTGAATGAGGCTTAAAGAAAGGCCAATCCTGCATATATTTACACACATACTTAGCTTTACACTCCAAGTGGCCCCATTGACTGCAACAGGACTACTTACACAGGGCTGGCTCCAGGGTTTTTGCCGCCCCAAGCAGCCAGCCCCCCCGCAAAACAAAAAACAAACAAACAAAAAAGGCTCCGAGCGGGAGTGAGGGACCCACTGCCGAATTGCCGCCGAAGAGCCGGACATGCCGCCCCTCTCTGGTGTGGCCGCCCCAAGCACCTGCTTGGTAAGCTGGTGCCTGGAGCCGGCCCTGTACTTACATATTTAAAGTTAAGCACATGCTGAAGTGTTTGCAGGACCAGGGAAAAGTCTGAACAATTACCTAATTTTTCATATTAGAAATACCAAATATTGAGTTCTGGTTTTGTTAGAAAAATTCCTCCCAGGACTAGAGCAATTATAACATCTTAGGAAACAGAAACCTGAGTACATTAAGAGCTGAAGCAATTTTTAGATATATATACAGTTTAAAACTCAAGGCCAAATTCTCTGCTTGAGTAACTTCATTGAAACCAAGGGAATTATGCCAGGAGAGAATCTGGCTTCTGTGCTATTTGTTTCTGTTAACACATATTTAATTCAAATAATTGAAAAACAATTGGGCAAAACGTGTTGTTTGAAACAGATTCAAATATCCCTGTACGTCTAACTGAGGGCTGATAAATCTCTTAGCCAGTTCTACAGTCCTCCAAAGAGTTGTCCAGCAAACACAGGAGGTCAAGTCTTGTTATTTCTAATATACCACAACTAGCAAGGGTGAACATCCTTTTATGCCTCCTTTATATGGTAAAGAGAAACAAAAAGTAGTAACAAGCCTTTCCTTCCTCCTCCTTTTTCCAGTCACTTGGCTGGTTTTCTTCAGTAAAGCCCTTTATGATATAAGGGTGGGACGGTTTGGGAGACAGGGGACTGACAATTGGGGGATGAGGTTTTTCATCTCTAGGTCACTAGTTGAAAGCTAGTTAATAGTGACCGGGAAAGGAAATTATGTATTTATTCACTTAGATTTAAAATAAAAGATTCCTACCCAAGTTCTAGTCACCCTAGCACATCATTAAGAACACATTGAAACCTCCCCTCCCCCGCAGCATTAAAGTAGCTATTTCACAAGAACTCAGCCAGACAGACACCTATATTCCAGCTTTTCACCACTGTGGGAAGCACACCCTCAGCCTTCTCCAAAACCCTTCCCAAACAGGTGTCTTTGACAGTGTGCCCAGAAGGTCACTGAATCTGGGTTATTTCAGACTACACAGGTGTGAGGGTTTGAGAGCCATTACAAGGAAGACCCTGTTAGCTGCCCGGTCTCTGGGGATCCAGCTTGGACACCCCAGCTGACTGCAGTTGTGATAGTATGGCCTAGGAGAGAGGTGATCCCTCAAGTAAGTCAGTTGCAGGACATTTATGGCTTCATAGGTCATAACCAACACCTTAAAGTCCTTCCAAGGACCAATAGGCAGCCAGTGCCCATCCCAGCGCACTGTCTGGTGTCCTGTTGCGAGCAAAATGCCTCATTCAACAAATGAGCCCCTGCATTCTACACCAGCCTCAGTCTCTGAATGGTTTAAGGAGTAGCAGAGTTCATTGCAATAGTCTAATCTTGAGATAACAAAAGCGTGGATAACTGGGGCAAGGTCCACATCCAAGAGGAAAGTTCACAGTCTCCTAGCCAGCCGCAGGTGGTAAAAAGCTGACTTGGTCACTGTTCTGTTATCCTCTGATAGCTATTTAGTAGCCCATATAAAATGAGTTAATCACTGGTACAAAAACCTAAATTGCCATCCCTTTTATTAGTAGTCAGCTGATATTGCTAGGACTGCATGGCCCTCAACTGACCTCCCCTCTCCCTCCTACAGGTGGCCCCTCCAGGCCCCCTTGGTATGTATGTATGTGTGTGGGGAGGGAGGGGAGATAGGGAACACATGCACTGCTTATGCCAGAGCTGTACCTGTTCTGTGGCTAGAGGATTCCCCTTTTTCATGCTTGCCATTCTGGCAGCTTTCCCCGGCACTAAGGGAAAAAAGCCATTGTAGTTCCCAGTTCATTAAAATTCTATATTCCTCTTCAAAAACGTGCACTTCACAATGGCACACAAAATCCTTGGTTTCTAAGGACAGCCACAAAGAGAAGGGCCATTGTCCCACTCCTGGGTGGGTGAGAGATGAACGACTCCGTGGGCGATCTCACACTATACATTCACAGACTTGACAAGGTTCTTTAATCTTTAGCTGCTCAAGCACCAGGAAGCTGGAGTTGTGAATCTTTTCCTTGACCTTGTAGAGCAGTGGTTCTCAAACTTTTGTACTGGTGACCCCTTTCAAATAGCAAGCCTCTGAGTGTGACCCCCCCTTATAAATTAAAAACACTTTTTAATATATTTAACACCATTATAAATGCTGGATGTAAAGCAGGCTTTGGGGTGGAGGGTGACAGCTCACGACTCTCCATGTAATAACCTTGTGACCTCCTGATGGGTCCCGACCCCCAATTTGAAAACTCACTCCTGTTGTAGAGGCCCGGTCTTGTTCTCCCTCCCCTCCCGCCCCCTTCTGAGGTCTAACACATTCTAAATAATGCTATTGAATTTCTCCACATGGGTTACAGCACTTGCTCAAAACAATGTACTACTCAGTCAGTGAGTCTAAAGGGAGACCTTGGAAGTGGGACTCAGATATTAGTCCTGTAACCAAAGGACTAATAATTGACAAAGATACAGGCTACCTATCTTGTCAGACTAATGCAAAATAAAATAGACAAGCTTTCAGGAAATGCAGCCTCTTCATTAGGCTCTGGGAAACTGAGTGAGGGACAAGAATTAGAAAGTAAGGAGAAGGTGTGTAGGAAAGTGTAGCTGTCCCACCGGGCTGTTTGCAAACAGTGGGCTCTGCTACACTACCATCTAAGTCTATGACAAAATGGAATTGCCTTTGACTTCAATAGGAGCAGGATGGGCCCCAGCAATTGTAAACAGGTGATGCTGAGTTCTAATTGTCGCCTATTAACAATGGTACAGCTGCAGGCTGGTGGTTATAAATGCTGTGGGAGCAGTAGTAGTTGGTAGTTTCTCACTAAGAATGGGCTTTGCTAGAAAATATTTGGTAACTGTCTGAGGGCCTCCTGCTTTTACAGCTGTATGTAACATAGTACCTTTTCTTAGAGATGTAGTGCCAAGGAGCTAGTGGGAGTCACTATATCTGGCTTATCAAGTAGTATAATGTGATTTGTGTATCTGTTGTGGGAAGTGGATGGAATATTTAGTAACTCTTTTTGGTGGAGGGGGGATACTCTCTATGCCTCATCCTGATCTTATTTACACAGGCTTAATATCACAATAACACTTCATTTGGGCTATTCCTGATTTACACCAGTGAGAGTAGGACCAGGATTTATTTTACAAAGGTTGACCTAAGCTCTGAATGGATTCTTTAGGGGGAGGGTAATTCCAAGTTATTTTCCCTTACTTAGTATAGTCAAATGACTGTTATGATCAATCTAAACTCCTGTATATGTGGGGTTAAGGCTACAAATCTGATATCTGAAATAATGAATCTCCTGTGGAGGAAATAGGGTGGTTACTTACAATCAATCTTGTAAAAAACACTCCGTATCCCCTCTTACTGATCAAATGGGTCGGTATCAATTGTATTCATTCTGTGTCTTTCTAGCCACAATGGATGACTGGGACGAGAGTGATGAACTTATCCAGAAACTGGATTTTTCCAGCTGCGCTGAAGAGAATGAGATGGAAGAGGACAGTAGTATACAAGAAGAGGCTCCCCAAAGTTCAAGCCCCCAGAAGAGCTGGGATTTTCAGAGTTGGAGAGTTAACAGTTCTCTTGCAGTAACCCCCAAAAGAAAAGTCGTTGATGTGTCTCTGACTCGTACTAAAACATGGGTGAGTCCCACTGTGGACTCTGCTTCATCCTTGAGAAAGAATGCTGGTCCTGCCTGGGAATGTCCTGGGACTCCACTGCATTACGTCACCTGGAGAAAACTACAGCTGTGTGACACCCCGCACACTCCCAAGGCAAGGAAATGTCTCTCTGCCCATTTGAATATACGTTGTATTAAATATATTGCAAGAATTACATTAGATAGGTGATGAGCAGGGGCTACTACCTACCATGTGGAACGTGCTTGTTTGACTGCCACCTTATTGGTTCTCCCCTCTGCCTCATTCCCAGTTTGTATGTTTTACCCACTTTCTCATCATAAACCTAGACTGAGCACTGGAAGGCAGGGGCTAGTTCTGTTTGTGAACCACAAATATCTCTTCCCTGGAACAAACATTTGGGGAGTGTCTAGTCCAGCATTAACAAACATGCTTAACTACCTTGAGTTTTATATTAAAAAAAAAAAAAAAAATGGAGATATCCATCTCCTAGAACTGGAAGGGACCTTGAAAGGTCATTGAGTCCAGCCCCCTGCCTTCACTAGCAGGACCAAGTACTGATTTTGCCCCAGATCCCTAAGTGGCCCCCTCAAGGATTGAACTCAGAAGCCTGGGTTTAGCAGGCCAATGCTCAAACCATTGAGCTATCCCTCCCCCCTTAACTGGTAATCAATTAGCTTGGCTAAAAAGACATCCCTTACCCTTAGATGTATCCTTAGTGTTGAGAGCCCCTTAAGCATTCTGTGTATTCAGGCAGCTCCCACTTAAAACAAAGCTTAAGCTCAGTATGAGTAAATGCTCTTTATAGTGGTCAGTATTTAGAAAACTCTACTATTGAGGTAGATTAATTGTTCTTAATAGGATTCAAGGAGAAAACAGACCATTATTTGGACATGCATAGTACTTGGAAGCAAGATGCTGTAGTTGATTACTTATTCCTAGTTTCCAGATTGTTCTTTGGATCCTTAAATGGAACTTGCTGTTAGCAAGAGCTGGCTAGAAAAAGGGAAACTTTCATGAAATGTAATGGTATTTTCCATTCATTGTCAAATCTGAAACACCTCTAACCAGTTTCTTCTGTCCAGCTACACTGATACTTCCGTGCACAAAACTGAACTGTTCATCAAAGCTGGGGTTGGGTAGGAATCATTCTCATGGCAAACTAGTTTTGTATGAGCCCTTAGGGGTGGAGTTGGGAGAGGAATGTGGTGGAAGCACTAATCGCCTTCCTCTGGCTCACTGATGAAAGATACTTGTGTGCAATAGATGTAAAGTTAAGTTTCTTGGAGAAGGTCATTGATTGATTTTGGTCCTTATTTTCTGTTCCCATAGAAGTTCCTGAATGAGTCCCCTATAGGGTGATGTATCTATAAAACAGACAGTGCTTCCCTTCTGTACTGGTGGAGACCTGGAACTCACTGTGTCCTCACAGGACTTCTCTGCGTTGTTGTAAATGCACAGATGTCCCTTTGCATCCTATGACTCACAAAGGCCGTCACACACCATCACACCCAGTATTTCTTTCTCAATTGACTGGCAACTAGGTTGCTCCTTTGGTTGAATGGAGCACAGCAGACCCAATTCATAGAATATCAGGGTTGGAAGGGACCTGAGGAGATCATCCAGTCCAACCCCCTGCTCGAAGCAGGACCAATCCCCAACTAAATCATACCAGCCAGGGCTTTGCCAAGCCTGACTTTAAAAACCTCTAAGGAAGGAGATTCCTTTAATGCTTCTTGATGCAGTTTTTTTTTGGGGAGGAGGGAGATAGGATTTGGATTTCCACCTGGCCAGTAGATCCAGGGACTAATGTACATCAAAGGGCTTTTGCTTTTGGATCTCCTTGTATCTCTCATGGATTATGGGTCTGGTGAGGAACAGATGTCATACGACTAATAGTGCAGATAGCAGTTTAGTTTGCCCATCCACTGGATGATGTTCTGGTGTCCCACTTCTGACTTGCAACATTCCCTTACTCCAATTTGGACACACACTACTCCTTGGAGCATTAGAGAACTGGAGCAGGAGCTTCCTTAGGCTTAACTTGAGAGCTTGGCATAATGAATCTTCTTCTCAAGTCTTAGATGTTGGCAAACCACAGAATCTTAAACAGTCTGACTAAAACCTCTTTCCTCAATTGCACAAGTTTATTTTCTTGTCTTGTGATGACATCCTGCTAGTTCTCCGAGAAGTCCTTTAGCCTAAAATAGGGGAATCAAGACCTGCTTTTAATGTAATAAATGCTGAAATGTTAAAATTTTCTTTTCTCTACATATCATAAATAAGTAAAAGCCAGTTCCTTAGTATTCTAGGATGCATTTTGTCAGGTCCTGCTGACTTGAAGACCTCTAATCTGTCTATGGTTACGTCTCCACTACCCGCCGTATCGGCGGGTAGCAATCGATTTATCCGGGATCGATATATCGCGTCTCGTTAAGACGCAATATATCGATCCCCAAACGCGCTCACCGTCGACTCCGGAACTCCACCAGAGCGAGCGGCGGTAGCGCAGTCGACGGGGGAGCCGCGGCCGTCGATCCCGCGCCATCTGGACCCCAGGTAATTTGATCCAAGATACTTCGACTTCAGCTACACTATTCGCGTAGCTGAAGTTGCGTATCTTGGATCGATTTTCCCCCCCCCCCCGCCCCCAGTGTAGACCAGCCCTAAGTAACTCTTACCTTGCTCTTTCCCTATTTTAACCTCAAATCAGACTCCATTTACACTGATGATCACTACATTAATCGTCTGATCACGCCTAGCCTTTTTGGTGAAAACTGAAACAGCCCAGTGTTAAATGTCCTTTTTATCACTGCGTTTTGTTATTGCCTTCCCCTCCTCATTGAATAATGGGCCTACTCTGTCCTTGGTCGTCGTCTTGTTTCTAATGTATTGGTAAAATATTTACTTGTTACCCTTTGTCCTTAGATAGTTTAACTGTGTTTTGTGCATTGGCTTTTCTAATTTTGTCCCTAGATGCTGTTGGGTTTTTATATTTATCCTTTGTAATGTGAGCGAGTTTCTGCTTTTTATATGACTTTTTGCATTTCAGGTCACTGAAGATCTCCTGATTAAGCCAGGATGGTCTCTTAACCATACTTCTGTCTTCCCTACGCATTGGGATAGTTTGCTCTTGTGTCATCTCAGCATGCTACAAGGAGTGCATCTATAGTGCTGCTGGGAGGTATAATTCCCAGCCCACATAGACTTAGCTGTACTAGCTTTGCTCCAGCAGAATGCCTAAAAATAGCAATGCGGCCACCTGGCCATGGAGGCATAGGTGTCAGCTCAGGCTAGCTGGCAGGGTACAACCTGAGATCCTAAGCATGTATCTGGGCTGCTGCCGGTACCACAGAGGCCATGCTACCATTTCAAGAAGTTGTCTTGAGCAGAGCTTGTGCATGTATGTCTACCTAGCCTGGGTAGACCTACTCCTCCCAGCTGCAGTGTAAATGCACCTTAGCTGGCCACACAAAGGTAGGGATGAATCTGCTGTGTGAAGCTAGAAACTTGTTTCCATCTGTATGGAAAGCACCATAACAATGACGATCAATGAGTCATCAGAAAGGTGATTCAATGCACTTTGTCAGTAAAACCTTAACTAAAAACAAACAAACCCGTCACCTTCTAGTAACCAGGCTCTTATCTAGAGGAGCAGCAAGCTACAAAAACTCAGTCTTGAGTGATTGTCTTATTGCATTTTGCCTTGTAAAATCTCATGGGCTAAACTTAAAGATCTCAATCTGTCTAGCTTATCAAAGAGAAGATTGAGACATGACTTGACTAGAATGAATCTTCATGGAGAGAAAATATAGATACTAAAAGTCCCTTTTCAGAAGGGGGGTAAAGAAGTTAGCGGACAGCAAAACCACCTTTTGGTGGATCAGACCCTGAAGACAAACTGGCAAATTATTGCTGTCTGCCCTGAACAAAACAGTCAAAACAGTAGCTAGAGGACACTTTTAACTCACTTTGTTTTTATTTTTAAATCCAGAGTCTCTTAACAAAGACTGCTTTTCCTTCAACTGTGGGAAAATTCCCCTCCAAAGGTCCCCGGCACTTGAGATTTACTCCTGGTGCTGATCCAGATGATTCTGCCCAGGCTTCGCTGGTCAACATTAACCCATTTACACCAGAGTCATATCGACAGATGCTCTTCCCTCCCAATGGCAAGAGGAAAGCTAGAGGAGAGCTGTAAGTGTACTGCGGCTAAACAGAGAAGGGGGAGGAAGGGAGTGGATTTTTAAAAGAAACTTAAGCAATGATGGAAGAATTTGGTACATCTTCCTCCTCGCTCTCCCAGGATGAAACAACTAAACTCAGTGGAGTGGAATCAGGCATGCAGAGCAAACACTACTGGGAGGTGGGGCTGGTAAACCAGAAATGTGGAATAAAGAACCATCTTGGCTTCCTTTTATTGGGACTATGAATGTAATATAGCCTGTGCTTACAATATTTGTGTCTAGTACTATAACAGATGAGAACAGAATTCAAACTGTGGTGGGAGTGGGCCCCACCTTTCTCTCTCCCAAGTCATGAAGGGTGGGTTTAGCATAGCTCCCCATATGCGCTAGGAAGGCTGGTGTATGTTCAGAAAACCTTGCACTTGAATGGCTCTGAACTGCATATCCTTGACCCCTTCAAAAAGTCAGGTTCAGATCGGGTTGTGGCCTAATCTATAATACATAGTGAAACCTGATTATAGCGAGGTTCTGCTCACTTCCGAAGGTCCCAAACTGCATTTAGACATGCTCTGAGCAGGGTGTTCTATAAACATAGTGGCAAAACCCCTGGTGGCTGTTCTTCCCTAGTGCTCCCGCAACTTTCACCTCTGTTAGAGCTGCATAGAGAGTGTAGTGGTGGCAAGCTATCAAATTAGCTAGTGTGGATGCCGTATGGAAATTGGACTATGTAGACTTTCTAAACTGGAAGATGAATTTCCCAGCTCATGACCACAGCTTTCTTTGGCCTAATCCAAAGAAACTCACTGTGTACCAATCCTCTGGAAGAGCCTTATAAATATTTTACCAGACTTGAGTAGTTTTGAAGCTGCTCTTTAAAAATGTAAACACGTGAAACCTAAGTCTTATGACTGCTGCAATAGGATAGTGTGTGTCCAGGCTCACTTGTGGCTAAATCTCATTTTAGGGGAGATCTCACTCTAAGCGGGGGCAAGGTGGAGCAGGGGCTGCCAGCCAAGGTGAGTGTCTCTGCATAGTTGCCTAGTACAGAAAAAATTGCCCCTTACTATATCTGTACTAGTATTAATAATGTATGCTATTGTGTAACTCAAGAATGCTATGAGGAAAAAATTATATACTCAAGTTTGAATAGCAGAGAATCCAGGAAGAACCAAATATGGTACATTAATTGATGTCATTAGACTGAAAGTAGTTTACTTGATTTGACAAACTTACATTTGGCTAGATCTGAAACTCTTACAACTAGTTCTAGAATTCTCACTGGTCCTGGCCAACATCCATTCTATAAATGATCATGTGATGGCCAGGAATTCATGGGGAAAGTAATAAGACTACTGTAAATACAGACAAGCTCTTGCTATCTCAACATGGCTGGAAAGAGTAATCCTGCTGCTACCCCTATTAAATAGTGTTCAGTAAGCTAGTAACCTCAAATTTCCAAATTCCAAATATTAGTCTGTAGACTTAAGAAAATATTTATTGTAACTTTACAGTGAAAGGTGTTAGCAGCTAACCATTTCAGACTGGTGGTTCTGTTGCAACAGCTGACATCACGAACACTTGAAATAGGGTAGTACATTCCTAAATGCTGCTTAGGTGGTTAATCTCAGTCACCACCTTCAGCAGGAAAGAGAATCTTGTACTTGGTCATGGCAAGTAAGTGGAAAGTAGAGTGACCAGATGTCCTGATTTTATAGGGACAGTCCCGATTTTTGGGTCTTTTTCTTATATTTTCCTATTACCCCCTACCCCGTCTCCTGATTTTTTCACATTTGCTGTCTGGTCACCCTAGTGGAAAGGGACGTTCTTCTCAAAAGATTTTGAATAGTACTTGTATCTCACATTATCGGCAGCTCTCAGCACTTCACTGACAATTAAGCCTGAAGTCACTTCACAAGGATGAAGACTGACATAACTGTATTACAGATTAGTAAACTGTGCTACAGAGCAGCTAAGTAGTGACTCTGTGGCAGGGCTGAGAAGAGTCAGGATTCCACTCACTGCTAAATGCTTCCCTTTTAGCAGTAAGTATAAGCAGAGGCTGTGCCTACACTAAGAGCTTTACTGGTGTAGGAATCCAGCACAATACTGGCAAAGCTCCTAGAGTTATAATGGCAAAACTATGCTGGTAAAACCATCCCCCATGAGCAAAACAAACACATTTTACTGGTATAAGTGCATCATGTTAGGGGCTTCTGCTAGCACAGCGATGATGGTCAGGGATGGCCCCCCTGGCATGGCTGTGCTGGCAGAAATCTGTAGTGAAGACATTGGCATCCAATGTGATCCTCTATGGCTAACTACACTGGCTGAGTGCATCTGACTTCACTGGAGCTGAAACCAGTTTCCACCACCTGAGAATCTGGCCCCTATTCTGTTTTAGGATCTAATCTTTATAATCAAAAGCTTGTCACTTCATCTGAATTAATCTTGGATTTACTCAATATTTTTGCTTTTATTTATTACAACAGACATTAGTTTTTCCCTATGTGACAGCTATCCAAACAATTGAGCTGCTTTAAAAATCAAACCAAGCCAGAATAATTTAAGGGAGTGTTAAAGAAAAACTCAGTATCTCCATTCAACTAGGTAAAAATCTCAGCTCCTTTACCTTGGAGTCTCTCCCTACTCCACAGACGATAAGTGAATCAATGCAGCTACAAGTATATTCATCATGAAAGCAGTCTAGCAGTGCTTGGGTTGTGCTAAGAAATGGAGAGGTGGTGCTCCCTGCCTGTGAAGGCCAGTGATGCAGCTTAACTTTGACTTGTGTCTTGGAATTTCTCTTGCAAAGCAGAACAGCAGTATAACAACACTTATGACTATGGCAAACAATGGAGAGATCCAGGTAGGGTGACCAGATGTCCCGATTTTATAGGGACTGTCCTGATATTTGGGGCTTTTTTTTATATAGGCTCCTATTACCCCCCCACCCTCTGTCCCGATTGTTCACACTTGCTGTCTGGTCACCCTAGATCCAGGATTACTATGGACTACCATGCTCATTAAAAGGAAGCCTCTTACCACTTAGCAATAGATTTGGTTTGACACCAGTCAGACAAAACCACTTGTCTAGGGTGAATAAAACTCTGTAAAAGGCGTTCTGTTAAGTGTGAGCATGTTAGCTTGGTGCCTAGATTGGTGTATTTTCAGTACTTTTTTTAAAGCCTTTGCAGACACTTTTTAAAAATGTTTGCAGTGAGTTAGGTATGTGTACTGCTTTTTATGCTTAATAGTATCTGGGGGCTGCATTTTAACTGTCCTGTGTGGCACCTCTTCCACTTATGATCACAAACATCTGAGGTAACCTCAGCCATTGCATATGTGGGAAGAAAATGTGCAATGTGAGTCTTATTTTGGGGGGAGAAAAAATTCATGGACTACTCTTGCTCTTTATTTCATATCCCATCTTCACTAGTCCCCTGCTTCCTTGGCTATACTGTCCAGTTGTCTTGTATCTTTCCCTTCTCCCTTGGACATTCCTCTAGTGATGGTGGCAGATAACTCCTGGTTCCTCCCTTCCTCTTGTGTATCAGTGGCTACTAACATAGGCACACAGGTTGACTATTTTCCAGCTGTTTTCCTAGGCTCTTAATTGTGTGAAGAATGGCCTGGACAGGTGTAGTAGCTGGAAACTTGGACAGGCAGCATTGTGACTACCTCACTTGTCATAGACCTTCAGCAAATACTGTGAAGAATATTGAAAGCTTCTAGACCACAGTCTGAACTGCTGCAGTATTGCACCTACTGTATGCAAATATAGAACAACCATGATGAAATAACTTGTGCATAGCTTGTGGGGCATGCTAGCCAGGATACCAGAACTGTCTAAATTCAAAACATGCATTAGTTCTCTTACTTAAAGCACAGCTGGACATGTGGAGCTCCTGTCTAAACTTTTAAAACACTGCAGACTGGTAGACCCTGCCCACCTAACCCTATGCTTCTGAATTTGCCTTCTCCCGATAACTGATTTGTTCTGACCAGCCCTCCAGTGGTCTTCCATCTGGAAATTCCTTCTCTGGAGGACAAGAACTAACAGTTCAGTGGTACAAGTCTCCTTCCACCCAATCAAATATCTGTAACCGATTCCCATGTAACTCTACTGTAGTTAATGATTGGAGTCCAATAACATTACCTTCTGCTGCTGCTCCACATTCAGGATGGTTATCTTGGCTGTGGGTCACAACTACCTAAAGGTGGATAGCTGAAGTAGCCTTGAGATCTAATGCCATGGGACCATTTATGCACAGTTAGCTAGAACACCGTGCCCAATTCCTGACCTGCATTAACTAATTGCAGTGCTAGTGAGTCATGGGGGAGAGGGAATTCTTAGCTACTTTCTGCTTGGTCTATGTCAGGTCATCATCAAAGGCCCTGGAACCTCAAACTGGTGATGGAAGGAGACCATTACAGAGAAGCAGGCAGGAGCTCTGTGTCTGAATGGTTGAGAGTACACAAAAATGAAGAGGGAGCTGAATGGAGACTTTACATGTTAGTTTTAAGACCACTATTTAAGACCACCTTTGGTGTATGACGAGTCCTTAACTTTTCTTTCTCTTGTTGCTTTGCTTTGTCTAATCCCCTAGAGATTTCTCTTGAGAGAGAGCAACATGGTTTCCCGCTACAAGAAGGAATTCCTGGAGCTAGAAAAAATTGGGGTAGGAGAATTTGGCTCTGTCTACAAGTGTATCAAACGCCTAGATGGATGTGTGTATGCTATCAAGCGCTCGAAGAGGCCTCTGGCAGGATCCTCAGATGAGTGAGTGTATGAACTGGAAACTACAGTGGTAAAAACGCTGCTCTGTGTCAGTTGGGGTATTTTTTTTTTTTTTTAATGGAATGCTAGGCATATCTTTGAGACACGTATTTCTACATTACTCACTCCTCCTCCATCCCTCTAAGGATCTTAAAAGCATATCTTTGGAAACTTGTAACTAACACCAGATTCCAGGATAAACCTTGGAAGGAGGAGTAGACTAAAACAGTGGGGGTGTTCATATTCATAGCTCGTAGAAATGTAAGGAGCGGTCATATGGACTGACTTGCCCTCTCACTTTGCATCTTGGATTTCAAGAGAACATAATGTCAATACTGGTTCAGACCAATGGTCCATCCAGCCCTGTACCCTGTCTTCAACAGTGGCTGGTGCCAAAGGCTTAAGAGGGAATGAACAGAACAGGGCAATTGATCAGGTGATCCATCCCCTGTCATCCAGTCCCAGCTTCTGGCAGTCTGAAGTTAGGGGCATCATGAACGTGGGGTTGTGTCTCTGACCATCTTGGCTAATAACCATTGAATGACTTATTCTCCATGAACTTACCTAATTCTTTTTTGAACCCAGTTACTCTTTTGGCCTTCACAGAGTTCCACAGGTCGATTGTGTAATGTGTGAAGTAATTCTTCATGTTAGTTTTAAACCTGAGACCTATTAATTTCATTGGGTGATCCCTGGTTCTTGTTAGTGAATAAGGAAGTGTCATTTACCCCTTCACATATATCTGCACTATTCATGATTTTATATACCTCTACCATATTTCCCCTCAGTCATGTCTTTCCTAAGCTGAACAGTTAGTCTTCTTAATCTCTCCATATGGAAACGGTTCCATACCCCCTAATCATTTTTGTTGCCCTTCTCTGTACTTTTTCCAATTCTAATGTACTTTTGTGAGATGGGGGCAACCAGAACTGCTTGCAGTATTCAAGGTGTGGGCATACCTTGGATTTATATAGTAGCATTATGATATTTTTTGTTTTATATATCACTTTCCTAGTGGTTCCTAATATTCTGTTAGCTTTTTTGACAGCTGCTGCACATTGAACAGATGTTTTCAGAGAACTATCCACAATGACTCAAATATCTGTTTTCAGTGGTAACAGCAAATTTAGACCCCATTTTGTATGTATACTTGGGATTGCCTTCCTAGGTGCATTACTTTGCACTTATCAAGACTGAATTTCATCTGCCACTTGGTTACCCAGTCACCCAGTTTTGTAAGATCTCTTTAACTTTTCACAATTATCTTTGGAATTAACTATCTTGAGTAGTTGTCTGCAAACTTTGCCACCTCACTGTTCACCCCCTTTTCCAGAACATTTATGAATGTTGACCAGCACTAATCCCAGTATAAATCCTTGGGGGACCCCACTATTTATCTCTATCCACTGGGAAAACTGACTGTTCATTCCTATCTTTTAATCAATTAGTGATCAAGAGGATCTTCCCTCTTATCCCATGACTGCCTACTTTGCTTAAAAGCCTTTGAGGGACCTTGTCAAAGGTTTTCTGAAAGTCCAAGTACACTATAGCCACTGGATCACTCTTGTCCACATGTTTGACCACCTTCCACCAAATCTAATACGTTGAGGCATGATTGCCATTAACAGAAATCATGTTGACTCTTCCCCCAACATATTGTGTTCATCTGTGTCTGATAATTCTGTTCTTCACTATAGGTTTAAACCAATTTGCCTGGTACTGAAGTGAGGCTCACTGACCTGTAACTGCCAGGATTGCCTCTGGAACTTCTTTTACAAATTGGCATTACATTTGCTATCTACCACTTTACTGACTGGTGGATAATCTCCAATCACATGCAACTATCTGGCAAACCCCACTGTATCTGTTACTAATATTACTTTGTGAAACCTAGAGGGCATGTGAAATTGATACTCAGATGATTTGGGTCTCTTTGCTCATGTTATACTTGCTTGGCTAAAAGGAGCTTCCTATGTAGTTCTGGAAATGCCACTCTTCCTCCGTTATTAGGGGTTGTTGAAACAAAGGCCAGCTTTGGGTGCAGGCAGGTGGATCAGTGTCCTTCTATCACTCCATGGTAGACTAGACAACTAAAGTAACAAATATCAGATGCTTCATCCATTGGACATCACCCTGTTGTGCTGAGGCTCCACAAGTAGAACTCTGAAGTTACTGCTAGCTTTTGGGTTAACTCACTAACTGCCAACCTTGCTTTAGGTCTGACCTGCCCAGCCAATACTCCATTAGTGGCTGCTGTGGCTTTGTGTCAGAATAGATTACTTCCATCTGATCTTGACTGCTTCTTATATTAGTCTCAAGATGCTCCTCTCCATAAGCTTCTGAAAATGCCCCTTCCTAAGGACAGGATGGGATTTGCTTCAGAGCCGAGTAATGCCATTCAATCTCCTAAAAATTGCTGTTCAGCATAAATGCACATCTTTCCCTTCCTCCCTCTTAGGTGCTCATAGCTCTCAATCCTGGCCTGACTGGGGAGGTGAGATCCGGTTCTGAACTAGGGTTTCTTGCAGGGCACTGAAGCCCCATTTCTATAAGATCACCATTGTTTCTTCTGTTTCCATCTCCAGGCAAATGGCATTGCGGGAAGTCTACGCCCATGCAGTGCTTGGACACCATCCCCATGTTGTGCGCTACTACTCCGCTTGGGCAGAGGATGATCACATGATCATTCAGAATGAACACTGCAATGGTAAGAACCTCAGCCTTGTTAAGAGCATAAATGTCAGGGTGACATCTGGTTCCTTGTGGTGCTTAAACCTATGGAGCTCCATCTTACAATGGAGATCAACTTCAGTTGGGTTTAAGGTCAGTTTCTAAACTAGAGCATTTAGGTTAAACCTAAATGCTAACTTTAATGCTTTGCCTTGAGCCAGGAAGGTAACAGCTAGCCCATGTGATGGGGAATGCTATAATGACAATGGGTATAGGGGCAGCTTTAAATGCAGGGTGGGGTACCCATAGCTCACGCATGGTATGCACTCATTAGGAATTTTTAAAGTTTCCCCTCATTGCTGTGGTACAGCTGATCTGGGGAATGCATTCCTGATGCCATTGCTGTTTGGGAGTCCACCACAGAGCTGTATGCCATCAAGCCTCAAGTACTGGAGTAACAGCAGTTTAAAAGGAGCTAATCTGGTACATGAGTGGAACATACCTGGAAAGCAAATTCTCTTGCTCTGACTTAGCTGTGTGAATAGTGCAGTGCCTCAGAGGCAGAACCATAGTGAGGGGAAAACTCCCAAACAGCCTGCTCCTGACCTCATTCCAGTTGGCAGGAATTAGTAGGTGGCGGGCAAGTCCACATCTGGACACTTGGAAGCACTATTGCAAACATCTGGCTCAGTTTAATAGCTCGTGAGGTCTGGGTGTGCGATGTTTTTCTTTTGTTTTTGTTTTTTGCTTTGGAGTCGTGAGTTAAAATTAGGCTGCAGTAACAAATGACTCTTGATAGTCACCACTGTAACTCAGCACAACTTTCACTGTTTACGAAGACACCCATGACTAGAGTCATGGGGTGCAGCTGCATAGGGTTAAAAATTAGGCAGAAGATAGCATTTTGTGCAATACCTGATGCATTGAGTGTATCTAAATGAAGAGCAATAAAACAGCTCTGTTATGAGAGTCTTGCCACCTACATTTCTTTAAATCACTGATTTCTATATCGTAGACTTCCTTGCTCCCTGATCTGCCACTCTTAATAGCTTTAGGTCCCTTCCTGGCAAATAGAAAGTAGGTCTAGAGAGCTGGAGAAACCACCATCCTATGCAATGGCAAGTGTAATGCCAGATGGGTTGTACAGTGCATAAGTCTCTTTCCTAAACATTGTATGGCTATTCTGACCAAGGTTTGTCACCCTTTGTATAGTTCTTTAGTACTTAGCGTTAATAGGTATCCAGAGTCCAGCAGAAAATGAGTTCAAGCGTCTCACTTCACTAGGAAAAATACCTGCATCAAAAGTTGACTATTTCTCTTAGGTGGGAGCCTTCAAGATGCGCTGTTGGAAAATGCTAAGACTGGGCGCTATTTCCAAGAAGCAGAGTTAAAGGAGATCCTGCTGCAAGTTTCCATGGGGCTAAAGTACATACACAGCTCTGGCCTGGCACACATGGACATCAAACCTAGTAAGTACAGCTCTTTCCTTGTCTGGTCCCTCTCCCCTCATGCTGCCTGTGTCCAGTAATCTGTGTGGTGGTAGATTGGAAGGTATCTTTCTTCCTACTCCTTGTGGAGTCTAGATCTGCAGTTGAAAGGAAAAGTTGTTGTTGTACTCCATCTTCCTCTTCTCCCCCACCCCCAAAAATGTCTACTGATCATTCTGGATCTGGACAGGGAGCACTGCTATGCTCTGTGTAACTGTAAGAAGAGCAGTCAGGTACAGTTATAACACTCCCTCTTCCTGTTTCTTGTGCGTGGTATGGAAAGAAGAAATGCAATAGTACAGCAGTTGTTCTAAAGAGCTCCACTCTGGGAAGAGGCTTTTTAGTGGCAATATTCAAAATGCACTCTAAGATGACTGGGTTCCATGCACACACCATGCTTTTTCAAGCAACAAATGTGTGCCTATAGTAAAGTAAAAGAATGTTCTTTGTGGACTACAGAGCCACATACTTACAGTAACTCTCCTAGAGGAGGAACTCCCGAGCACAGTTAGATATTAGTGGAAACTCAAATAAGGATGGAAAGGACACTCTTTAGAGAGGTGCTCCAGGGCTCCTCCCTGTGCTATCCATGTCAATCTCTAAATTTAATGGGTTAACTACCAAAGTAGGATCCACTAAATCTCTATCTGTTGTATACTCTACAAGATTATAATATAACTCAAAACTGAACCAATATTAAAATGGTACAAAAGCAGAGTTTCATAACTCTGACAGCCAACTGTACAACTTTAAATGCAAAGAAATGATGATTTTTAACATCTTATTCATTAATGGGCGGGGAGGTAACAGGGAAAAACATGCTACTCAAAGTGAGAGCTAACTTAATTCAGCCAGCAAAAGTTGACTGGTGCTGTTTGCACACATTGAACTAATTTGTTTCTGAAATGTGTGTGAACAGTGCAAACTCTGAGATGGCAACAGTCTACTGGCCTGTGTCCTACATGCAGACTTTGAGCATTTGTAACTTGCTTGCAAGAGGGCTGGAAAAATTGTGGGTTGACATGATCCTGCAGTTTTTTACTTGGGCAAAAATTCTGACAACAGGAGTTTGGCCTATAGGAATTTGCTTTAATAAGGACCATAGGGTTGGATTGTTGGCCAGGGATTTAGTCTGCAAACAGGACTCTACATACAAAGTCTCATAAATCAGGGATGTGAGGTTATCCTCCCTAACCCATAAACGTAGTGAGTCTCACTGGGGAAAACTGTTTTGCCATATGCAACTCAAATTGAACGTTGTTCCAGATTAAAACAAACCCACAACTGGACAGAGGGAAGGAAAATCGAGACCAAATGAAAACTTTTAAACTCCAAAGAAGTGAAATTAGTAGCTTGGGGCTTCTCTTGCTGAGCTCCTACAGCTTCCATTGACTACTAGGAATTGTAGGCAGTCAGAATTTCTAAATTCAGGCCCTTGATACTCATCACTGCAGTAACGTTCAGTACCTTAACTAGAAGAAGCAAATCTCTAGTTAAGCAAACATCTCATGTCTGTCTCAAATTTTGCTATTGTACTGAAAAATGTAGTTGTGAAACCTTCTTCTTTACAGTTGGAAATCATGATCCACGGTTTTTCTTCCCTTCTCCTTCCCTCTTTATAACCCTGGCTGACACAGAAGTGTTCGGTTTCAGATTGGTGACCAAGCAGGTCAGCTCAAAGGGGGAAGGACTTCCTTGTTCCTTATCTGGCTATTCCCTTGTTGCTCAATATAGTACTCCAGCTCAAGTGTCCTGCACCGTGGCGGTGAGGTTGTAGGAAACAATGTCCATTTCCTTTGTCTACCTTGAAGATCCAGATTCACTTTACTATGAAATATCCCAATATAATAAATGTAAGATTAAGACACTGGGGTGTATGGGTTGTGGTGGGGGTGTGGGGTTTTTGGGGGGGGGGGGAAAGATGTACTTGGAGCAGTAATCAGGTTTGAGTAGCAGCCACTTGTACTACTCTATATGGGAGGGGAACTGATCTACTTCAAAAAACTCCAAATCTGTTGACCATTAGGATACCTGCAAGAGCATTCCATTATGAATAGCCAGTGTTCAACTACATATAAGCTTCTGTCTTCTAGGTAACATCTTCATCTGTCACAAGCTGGTGACTGATGGCTCCGCTGCTCAGGAAGAGAGCGACAGTGAAGATGATGGGTTCTCTTCCAATGTGGTGTATAAAATTGGTAGGTTTCATCTGACTCATGGACTGATTAGTGACTTCTTTCTAAAGCTGCTCTTAAATATTATGCTATAGCCATAGGGATACTATGTCCCTCAGTCATGACCTGCAAAACTCAGTCCTGGAGGCATAGAGCGCAGAGAGAGGCTTGGTGAAATGTATCAGTCTTCATAGATCTGAGGGCTGTGGTGAATCCAGCCAAGTTATTTTCACTTTGGATTAAAATCCAGACTTCGGATGCCTGGGGTTGAGGGAGGAGCTGGCTCACTAGCTCTCTGATTCCACCTGTTCTTTTGGCCTCTCGGAGCTCCTTTAAGATGCACACATAGTGGGACTTCCCCCGCAGATCTGTGGGTGTCTGTTGGATTTCTAGTTAGTTTCTTCTCCTCCTGTTAGGTGACCTGGGCCATGTGACATCAATAACTAATCCCCAAGTGGAGGAGGGAGACAGTCGTTTTCTGGCCAATGAGATTCTGCAAGAGGTACAACTGCCCCTTTCATTTGGGGGAGGATGGGGCGTGTATGTGTGAAACGGGAGGGTTGGCAGTGGAATATTGTATCTTCTTTATTAACCTGGCTTATATATTTCCTTCCTGGTCCTCTCCTTTCCTGAGCTCAACTTGATTGAACTCTGAGGCAGGAACCCCTCCTTGTTTCTGTAAAGCACAATTGTATGGTGATGTGTAAATATTTAAATATACTTCACAATTGGGTCTCTAATAGTCTCTGTAACCATATTACATCTCAGTTTATGGGATGGGAAGGAAAAGATAATCTCAAATGCAGACGGTCCTGGTGGGTAGAAACCTGACTACTGAATTGGAGCTATAATTACATTTAAAGCATCTTTATATGCTAGGGTCGTTAACACCTGGACAGATATTTGTACAATAGGTATGATTTCCCTTTCTTCCCTACATGGGGGTCTCCTACCTAAATCCCCTGTATTAAACTAACCTTTGCCACTCTGGCATAAACCAAAATAAAGGCCACCACCCTGTCACAAAGGCAAAATGTTAGTGGCCACAGACTGGAGGATGTGGCTCAGAGACTTCCCAAATGGAAATCTCCTTTGTGGTAAAATGTATTTAGTGTCCAAATCCAATCCATCACATTCCAGCTTTGCATCAAATAGATGGACAGGCGAGGTAATCTAGCAGTAGCCTGACTTGCTACCATGTTGTAAAGGTCAGAGGCATAGATTAGCTAATTTAAGAAGGAGTCCTTCCATCTTGCTGTTGCCTTTCCGGATGTGGGATAGAAGTTCCTCAGGATTTGGAGGATACTCCCAGCTGTGTACAACCTGTTAAAACTAAACAGTATGTTTGGAACAGTGGAAGTGGACCATATTTTTCTCTTCGGAGTCAAAGCCGCAAAGAGTAATGAGTGGGATGGTGAAGGTAGTGCCAGGTAAATGCTTTTTCTAAAGTACTTCCATGAGCCTGTACTCTTATCTTAATGAAGGACCATCTTACTACACCGAATACTGGGGAGAATGAGCATGTAACTGGTTCTTTTCTCCACAGCAATACTGCTATCTGCCAAAGGCAGACATCTTTGCCCTTGCATTAACAATGGCTCTAGCAGCAGGGTCAGGACCACTGCCTCGCAATGATGCCATGTGGCACCATATCCGCAGGGGCAACCTTCCACCAATCCCTCAGCAGCTCTCACATGGCTTTCATGGACTCCTTAAGGTGAGGCTCTTCAGGGTGCAATGCAGAGGGGGAAGGGATGTCTCAGATTGGCATTTCGTTATAAGAAACTGTAACCCTCCACTCCTTCCCCACTTCCTCTTCTAGCTCATGGTTCACCCTGACCCAGTTGCAAGACCATCCGCCACGGCTCTTACTAAACACCCAATTCTTCGGCCCTCTCTTGGAAAAGCTGCACAGCTCCAGAAGCAGCTAAATGTGGAGAAGTTTAAGACTGCCATGCTGGAAAGGTAGGGGCTATCTGGGCATAAAGAGGAGCACTGCCGGACAGTGGTGCATTGAGCTGATTGCTTTAATGGCGTGGCAATTGCTCATCAGCCTTTGGTTTGAGATGGTTGGTAGAGCCCTGCAGATATCCACATCTGCAGACCACTTTTGCAGATCACAGCTCAGATGCAGATACAAATTTTTGTATCTGCGCAGGGCTCTGGTGGTAGAAGTACTGGAGTTTTGAATAGTGGGTCTCTAGGGAACTTGGTTCCCAGGTGTGTAGCTAAAGGGAGGGCATTTGAGTCATGGGTATAGTTTGGGGAGTGTGGGGGGGCATTACCCCCAAACAGAGGCAAGGTGTTGGGGGGGCGGGCGTGTCGCTTTCTCCACCAGACTTCTGCAAGCACAGAGCTGCCCTGCTCTGCTCAGCCTGCTGGGGGAGGAAAGGGGGGATGGCCAGCCTTCCCATGCTTCTCCCCCCACCCCACCCCCCACACGTATCCACTGGCAGGGAGCAGAGGAGGCTGCTGGAGGGAGCAACTGTTGTAAGGGCTCTGGGTTGCTGCCTCAGCAGCTGGATGCTGCCTCTTGGGTCCTAGTGCCTGCCTGTTTGTTGTACAATGAGTGCCCTCTCCCTTGGGGGGCTGGGCAAGGAGGGCAGGAAGTGGGGTAGGGGGAAGAGAAGGGGATGGCAGGGGGCAGTGGGGAGAGGAAGGGGATGGGGAAGAGAAGGGGATACAGGAATGTGTGTGTGGCGGGGGCAAGGGGGGGAGAAGCAGGAGCCCAGCATGTGGCGTCCCCATGGCCGCCCGCAGCAGCACCAGAGCAGCGACATCACTGCAGCATGTGCTTTGCCCCCCAATATCTCCATCAAACTATACCTATGTTTCTAGGGCTCTGCCACAATTCACCTGTATGTAGCTCTAGGAAAGCAGCAGTTCACCTCCAGGTGAAGTGCTGTGCTGGCTAGATCATCTGACTAACCAATGACTTGGCTGACCTATAATCCTGGCCACTAGGGGAGAAGGTGGTCAGCTACAAACAGGATTTATCAACCTTTTTTGATACCAGGGACTGGCCTGCTGTCTTCCTAAACTGTCAGGGAGACCTCAGGGACGGGCACTGATCAACCAACAGCTCATTGAGAAACACTGAGCTACAACATGGAATCTGTGTGTAGGGTAGGGGATTAAATACTGAACTGGCTGCCCTGCCCAGAAGGAAGTAGCAATGTTGAATCAATGCAGATCAGACTTCTCTCTATCCCCCTCCAGCTGCTGCTGCTAGTGGCCTTAAGGGGACGGGGCTGCAGCTGAGGTTATGGGATCAGGTAAGATGTGTTGGCTCTCCCGCCACCAGCTAGGGAGGGGAAAGATGAGAGGTAAACTCTTCTCCCCATGGACAAGAGAGCTTGCAGACTCTGGAAAAGCAAGGCAGAATCAGACAAGGGAATCTCCTACAGATGAGAGCATTACAACAAATGGAGACTAGCATTGCTTTTGACTGACTGGATTCAGGGCAGCAGGGAGGAATAAACAGACTTGTATTACAGGACTACTTGTGATCTACTAATATCCAGCCACCTCTAATCTTTGAAGAAAAAAATTAATTGGGGATGTGACGGGTTGGATCACAGTACCCCCCTTGGGAGCTGCCAACTGATGTGCCAAGACTACTTCTGCCCCTCCTTTCCCTGCCAGCTCGGGACCCCAGCACCCTGTCTTGCTGAGCCAGACACGCCCGTCTGCTCCAACACAGACCCAGGGTCTGAATTACTTGCCCCAAAGCTGCAGACTTAACTGAAAGCAGCTTACAGAAGTGTTCTTGTCTTTAACACTCAAATGCCCAACACCCAATGGGGTCTAAACCCAAATAAATCCTTTTTACCCTGTATAAAGCTTATACAGGGTAAACTAATAAATTGTTTGCCATGTATAACACTGATAGAGAGAGAGATGCACAGCTGTTTGCCCCCCCCCCAGGTGTTAATTACTAAGTTTAAAAGTGATTTTATTAAATACAGAAAGTAGGACTTAAGTGGTTCCAAGTAGTAACAGACAGACAGAACAAAGTGAATTACTAAGTAAAATAAAATAACACGCAAGTCTATGTCTAATACAGTAAGAAACTGAATACAGACATAGGCGTGCGCAGCCCATTTCATTTGGGTGTGCACCCAGGGAGCCCCACCCTAGCCCCACCCCTGCCCTAGTCCCACCCCATCCACTCCCTCCTACTTCCTGCCCCCTGACTTCCCCCCTCTGAACCCCCAACCCATCCAGCTCCTTGTCCCCTGACTACCCCCTCCTGGGACCCCTGCCCCTAACTGCCTCCCAGGATTCCACCCTCTACCTAAGCCTCCCTGCTCCTTGTCCCCTGACTGCCCCCCTAGGACCCTGACTGCCCCGACGCTTATCCACACCCCCGCCCCCAGACAGACTCCCGGGAGTCTCCCACGCCCTATCCAGCCACTCCCTGCCCCCTGACAGGACCCCCAGAACTCCCGACCCATACAACCCCCCCACTCCCTGCCTCCCCATCCCCTCTCCACACCCCTGCCTCCTGACAGCCCTCCCAAAACTCCTGACTCATCCAGCCCCCCCAGCTCCTTGTCCCCCAGGCCCCCCCCACTAACTGCCCCCCGAGGACCCTCCTTGCTCCCTGACAGACCCCAGGCTTCCATGCCCCATCCAACCCCCCCGCTCCCTGACTGCCCCCTCCAGAGACCCCCTGCCCCAACCACCCCCTGGGATCCCGCCCCTTATCCAACCCTGCTGGCCCTGGACCCCTTACCATGAGATGAGGCTCCTAGCCTCCCCGCTGAGCCAAACACTGACCCGCGGGAGCGCGCAGCCCCAGAGCGCTGTGCGCACAGCGGTATGGCTCCAGGGGAGGGGGAAAGGCGGGGAGGGGCCGGCGGCTTGCTGTGTTCGGCAGGCGCTCCAGCCCGGGAACGCGGACCCCGCGGCTTGCCACGCTGGGGAGTGGAGCCATTTGTCCACCCCTGCATTAGGTGTGCCTGGGCACACCCGGCACACCCCGTGCGCACGCCTATGAATACAGATAAGATCTCACCAGTTCCAGTAAGCTTCCTTTTACAGACTAGTCTCTTGCAAGTCTGGGTCCAGCAATCACTCACACCCCCTTTACTGTCCTTTGTTCCAGTTTCTTTCAGGTATCCTGGGGAGTGGAGAGGCTCTCTTTAGCCAGCGGAAGCCAAAATGGAGGGGTCTCCCACAGGCTTAAATAGACTTTCTCTTGTGGGTGGAGACCCCCTCCTCTCTCCTATGCAAAGTCCAGCTCCAAGATGGAGTCCTTGAGTCACCTGGGCAAGTCACATGTCCATGCATGACTCAGTTTTTACAGGCAGAAACCATTGCCCACATGGTATTTTGAATGTCTCCAGGAAGACCATGTGGATTGGAGCATTCCAAGATGCATTGTGCCTTAAGTGCTTCTTGATTGGGCACTTAACTTTGCAAATTACTTTCTCCAGGAACTGATCAAATGCTCTACTAAGGGTATTTAGAAATCAAGCCAGTACACGGCCAATATTCATAACTTTGAATACAAAAATGATAAACGCATCCAAATAGGATTAATAGATTCAGTAGATCATAACCTTTACATAGATATGTTATATGGCACAGGTAGCATAAAACATATTCCAGTTATGTCATATTCCCATAAAGCATTATGGGGTACAACATCACAGGGGACACTAGATATTCGTGACCAACTGGGAAACAAGTTTGTCACAAGTTGCCCTAGACATCAGGTCAACTGCCAGAAAACCTAACCTGTTGTGGAGCAGAAGCTTTAGCTGGAGCTGCTTTGAGTCCTAGTGGACTGAGCATATTGCTGGGAGCACTTTGAATTCTCCCAGTCCTGCAACTGTACTGCAATGATGTTGCCATCTAGGTTTGTTCACTTACCTGGGTAAATTGGGGGATGGTGCTTGTCTAGTTTTGAAAAGCAATGACTTGTCTCTGCAGCTGGTGAGGACTGAGTATGGCAAGCTCTGACTTCTCTTCCTCTCCTTTCTCTCAGGGAACTGAGAGCAGCCCGTCTTGCTCAGACCTTCAGGAAGGACCAGTCCTTGGGATGTGCCAGACTAGAGTCTGAAACCTCTTCCAAACAGAACTGCAACAAGCGCCTGGTAGGAGGGAAGAATTCTCGCTCATTCAGCTTTACATGGGGGGGTTACTGAAAATCCCATCACCCAAACTGTTCAGGCTGACAAGTGTCCCTGTGGAAGCAGAAGACCCATAAAGACCAAAGTGCCATGCTAAAACTCCCTGGAGTAGTTCTTGCCTACTCCATCATTCATACAGCTTCATGCTGTCATGACTGGAAGTGACTAGTGTACAAATGTCTGAGACCTTCTCCACCCAATATAAACTACAATGCTTCAGTCTTGTATCTCTTAAACCAGTTATTTCTGATGCAATGGGCTGGCCGACCTATGTGTTAGTTTTGGTTGTATTCTAGGCTAGGAATAGCTTGATTCCCTTCTTCTCTCATGCAGCTAAACTAGGGCTTCCCCCCCCCTCCCCCCGAGACCTTTCTGTGGCCTTGACATTCTGGCTGTGCAGGTACACTGAAAAGGGGCATCGGCAGGTCCAAAAGGGAGAGAGTGTCCTGAGCTATGAATGGACTTACCACTTAGCTCCTGATGGAGCAAAGGGAGTTAAGCATGATACCACCTAGTCAAGTTGGGATTTGAGCTTTGGGACAAGCTCGTTAAGACCACAGTCCTGAGATACTTCAGATCAATGTGAAATGAACTAAGTGGCATTGCATTGTGGGAAGAAAGCACAAAGTAACTCAATGTCTTTACTGTTAAATGAGTTTCCTGCAGAATCTGAAGGAACGTTTTCCTTTCTAGAAACATCCATAACCATTATGTGGCGGGGCTAGCTCCTGAAGCCTGATCTTTGGATTTGTGAGGGCTTTTTGCCCAGTTGAACAGATGGCCCATAGGATACAACCTCTCTAACGTGGTGATGGGTGGGTCTATATATCCTCTTTCCTTTCTGCAGGGTTACAGATAGAAGAGTTGCCTGTCTGCGGGATTTGTCTTTCAGCAAAGTGGAGGGAAGGTTGAAGTGGTTTTTTAGAATCCTTCAGTTTGGGGATTGCTTATATAAAGTGTTAAAACTAAAACTCAAAATAAATTGTATCCCCCTGTTATATTTAACTTTGTGACATTGTTTCTTATTGAATATCTTCTAGCCCCAAATCCCTGGGAGTTAAAGCTATGACTGGGACAGTATTTCTAGAAAAAGATTCTAAGCCCTCGACTATTTTGATTACTTGGCTTTTGTTTGTATTTTATTTAATTTATTTAATTTCACTTCCAGCTGCTGGACAGCATCAGACTTTAAGCTGTTGAGTCCTTCCCCTTTATTTTTTAAAGTGGAACATGCAAATAAAGATTTTACCATTCTTTTTATCCAAGACAACTGTGTGTGGGACTCTTTTTTAGGATGGGGAAGGTGTTCAAAAGTGGGTCTTAAAGACCAGACATGTGCAAAGTACTTATCACGCCCAAATGTGTATGTAAGGCACTGGATGATGGAATCTTTCAGCTCTAGGCCATCAGCTCAACTCTGCTCAATGAGTTGGCTACTGCCCAGTCATTAGACTGTACCGGGAGCAGGGGAGGAAGAGGAGGAAAAGGTTAGTTTGTTTCCATGTGCTAATGGACACGTGACTTTTGTGATATAGACAGAACTGGCATCCCTGCCAGTAGTCTCGAGGGGAGCAAAGATCTGAATGGACATGGAAATGCTGAACTACCTCCAGCCCAAGACCACCTTGTAGTTGGAGCTAAGGACAGTAGCCAGGAAAGCTTTTATGAACTGGCCCCACCAAATCTGGTCTGTTCAAACATCCGTGTTTCCTTTGACAAAGCACTTATCATACTCTGTTTCAAAACTATTAATACCTAACAGTAGGGTCTTTATACTACTAAAACCACTTTTCAAACTTGCTGAATCTGTTGATTTTTTCGCTAGTAATGATCAAATCTAGAAATACCAGGAAATTGCCCAGCATTTAATGCAGTGGATTTCCTGAGACTAGAACTAATGAAGATTTTGAAGTGATGGGTCTATCTGATTAAAAGATACTATCATGGTAACTCTACCAGACTTTTTGAAGTCTCTCCACCTAAAAAGTTCAAGTTTAAGGCTTGCTGAGACTAAAGCATGACAAATGTTGACTTAAAACTTGTGTGCTGATGGAAGAAAGGTGTGGTTTTTTGTGTGTGTGTTTTTTTTTTTTTAAATAATCTAAGGGCTGGTCTATACTTAGCCGCTAGTTCGGCGGCTGGAAATCGAACTTCCTGGTTCGATTTATCGCGTCTGGTCTGGACGCGATAAATCGAACCAGGAAGTGCTCGCCGTCGACTGCGGTACTCCAGCTCAACGAGAGGAGTACCGCGGAGTCGACGGGGAGCCTGCCTGCCGCGTGTGGACCGCGTCTGAACCGCGGTAAGTTCGAAGTAAGGTATGTCGAATTCAGCTACGTTATTCACGTAGCTGAATTTGCGTACCTTACTTCGACTTGGGGGGTAAGTGTAGACCAAGCCTAAGATGGTAGTTGTAGGTTATCAAAGGAGCAAGACTCCTTTCCTATCTTAAGGAGCTTGACTGTAGCATGTTCTCAGTGACTAATAAGCTTGTCAAAGGAGTGGGCAGTTCTGTGGGAAAGCCAATTTTGTACTTTAAATAGAAATGTTCAGCAGTGTTTGGTACTATTCCATGTGAGAAACTTTACTTTCAGCTGTTGTGTTGGAGAAATCAATAACTAATGACAGGAAACAATGTAGCCTAGAAGTGCATCCTTAGCACTTACTTTCTGTTTATGCCCTAAAATAGGATTTCACTCCAGCATAACTTGGCAGAAAGCTGCTTTGGCTAAAATGCAATATCTAGAAAATCAGCTGTCAAAACAATTTATTTCAGTCATTGCTACTGTCAACTAGAATCTGATTTTATCATTTGGGGGAAAATGGCAATTGTAGTTGCAGAACTTAAATTAAAAAAAAAAAAAAGTTAAACTCTACAAATGGTGTAGAACAAGGGTGGGCAAACTACAGCCACAGGCTATGTCTGGCCCATCAGAACTTTAAATCCAGCCCTTGAGCTGCTGCTGGGGAGTGGGGTCGGGGGCTTTCCGTGTGTCTCTCGGAAGCAGTGGCATGTCCCTCCTCCAGCTCCCACACGTAGGGGCAGCCAGGGGGCTCCGCACATTGCCCCTGCCCCAAGTGCTGCCCTGCAGCTCCCATTGGCCTGGAAGCGTGCAGAGTCACCTGGCTGCGCCTCCACGTAGGAGCTGGAGGGGGGACATGCTGCTGCTGGGAGCTGCTTGAGGTAAGCGCTGCCCGGAGCCTGCACTCCTGAGCCCGCCCACCCACACCCCCACCCCCCCCCCCCCCCCTGATTCCTCCCCCACCCTCCAAACCCCTCAGTCCCAGCGTGGAGCACCCTCCTAAACACCAAACCCCTCAGGTCCACCCCAGAGTCTGCACCCCAGCCAGAGCCCTCAACCCCCCTGCACCCCAAATCCCTCACCCCCAGCACCCCAATTTTGTGAACATTCATGACCCGCCATACAGTTTCTATACCTAGATGTGGCCCTCAGGCCAAAAAGTTTGCCCACCCCAATGTAGAACCATAGGGTTAGAAGAGACTGCAAGAGTCCTCTAGTATAAACCCCTGCCAAGATGCAGATTTGTTGTGGCTAAACCATTCAAGACAGATGGCTATCCAGCCTTCCCTTGAAAGCCTCCAGTGAAGGAGCTTTCACAACCTCCATAGGCATCTGTTCCATTGTGCTACTGTTCTTACAGTTAGGAAGTTTTTCCTGAGATTTAATCTAAATCTGCTATGCTCTAGTTTGAACTCACTGACTCTTGTCCTTCCCTTTGTGGCAAGAGAGAACTGTCTTCTCAATCTTTTTTTATGGCAGCCTTTCAAGTATTTCAAGATTCTCATGTCTCCCCTTAATCTCCTCTTTTCCAAACTAAACATACACAGTTCTTTCAGCGTTTGCTCATTTCCCTTTGATAATCTTTGTCGCTTGCCTCTTGGTTCTTTCCAGTTTCTCTACATCCTTTCTATACAGTGGTGACCAAAATTGGACACACTACTCCAGCTGAGGCCGAACAGTGCAAAGTCGAATGGTAATGTCACCTCCTGTGATTTGCATGCTATGTCTCTGTTAATTCACCTTAAAATTGCATTTGCTTGTTTTTGCAACTGCATCACATTGCTGACTCATGTTGAGGTTGTGATCCACTAAAACTCCCAGATCCTTCTCAGCAGTGCTGCTGCCGTCAAGCAGGTTATCCCCCATTCTG
Source organism: Terrapene triunguis (assembly GCF_002925995.2). NCBI lineage: Eukaryota > Metazoa > Chordata > Testudines > Emydidae > Terrapene > Terrapene triunguis. Next base: position 13,838,748 of record NW_020664598.1, read on the forward strand.
TATTTGTGCATTTGATTTTATTTCCCTGAGTGTAACACCTTACATTTGTCTTTGTTAAATTTCATTTTGTAGCCTGTAACCCAGTTCTTCAATTTATCAAAATCCCTTTAGAATGTATGTTCTATCCTCCAAAATATTGGCAACACCCCTCTCCTGCCCTACTTTGTGTCATCTGAAGTTTTGATCAGTATGCTCCCTATTCCCACATCTAGGTCATTAATAAAGATGTTAAACACCAGACCCAGAACAGATCCCTGTGGAACCCCACTTGAGGCCTCCCTCCAATCTGACATCATTCCATGAATAATTAGTTGTTTAACCAATTACGTATCCACTTAATGGTAGTTCTGCCAAGCCCACATTTCTCCAGCTTACTTATGAGAATGTCATGTGGGATAGGGCCTGTGTCAAAAACCTTGCTGAAGTCCAGGTATATTAGGTCCATCAAATTCCCCTTATCCACCAAACCAATTACTCTGTCAAAGGAAATCAAGCTGGTTTATCATGATTTGTTCTTGGTAAATCCATGCAGGCTGCTAGAGATTACCTCTTCATCCTCCAGGTATTCGCAAAGAATGTTTATACGTTGAACCTTCCCCTGGTCTATAGTTCCCTGGCCCCTCCTTTTTCAAGATGGGCACTACGTTAACCCTTCTCCAGTCTTGCAGGACCTCTCCTGTCATCCATGAGTTTGCAAATATTGCCAGTGACTCAGATTTCTTCAGCTAATTCCTTCAGTACCCTCAGGTAAACAGCATCAGGCTCTGCTAATTTGAATTATTACAAATTGGTCAGAAGATCTGACGTGTTATTTACTTATCCCAATCTGCATCCCTTCCCCTTATTGTCTATGGTAACTTTGCTAGTCATCTGATCAAATGGTGTGTGTGTGTGTGTGTGGGGGTGTGTGTGTGTGTGTGTGTGTGTGTGTGTGTGTGTGTGTGTGTGTGTAATGAAGCAAAGTAGGCATTGAGCAGCTCTGCCTTCCTATCCTCTTCCATTTCCAGCTTATCTTCTGCAGTGGGTGGGAGACTCACACCTTCTTTGATCTTTTTATCTGACATATTTGAAGAACCCATTCTTGTTGTCTCTAACATTCCTTGCCAGCTGTAACTCATTCTTTGCCTTGGCTTTCCTGATTTTTGTCCCTACACACTTGTGCTATTCCCATGTATAATTCCTTGGTGATGCACACATACAGGAAATGGAAGGATCTGGGGTTTTTTTTTTTTTTTCCAGATAGCATTGGCCTCCTGTGGCAGTTCTTATCTTTCTGGAAAAGCTTGAGTCTCTAGTATTGCATCTTTTAGGAATTGCCAGCTCCCTTCAACTCCTTTTTCTTCCTTCTATTCTGAGTAGGTTGAAATCTGCCTTTCAAGTCTAGTGTCCTTGTTTTGTTCTCATGTCCTCCTTTCCCTAGGATCTTGATTGCTTCCTCCTAAGTCCATGACCACCTTCCCGTTTGTTTTGGCCAATAAGAATGAATTAGTTGCAGATCCAAAATCGATCGCCCTCTAGTTGTTTCCTCAACTTTCTGAATCCAATGTTTTGAGAATATTATAAGTGCCTGAAAAGGTTTTAACAAAATGCTTTTCAATTTTCTTTTAGCTCAACTGCTTATCCATCAACTTACTATTCTCACACAGTCAGTCTCAGTGCTCTGAATGAAGTCAGGCAGGATTCTCAGATAGTGTCTCTCCCCTAAGGGTACTCTCTCACCAGGCCAAGAAGCCTCCTTGGAGCATTCAGCATCCTTGTTCACACTGTGAGCTTCCTGCAGTGAGTCCACTGGGCTGGGACACCTGGGGAAGTCTTATATGTCCCCAAAGGGCAATGCACCCCAACATCAGTCAGCAATGACTCTCTGCCAGTGTTGTAAAACAGAAGGGTTTACTAGTCAATGGAGACACAGCCTAGAACAGATCTTCTTAGCACAGAAATCAGGACTGTTCAACACAGTTCAGCGTGGGGGAATTCAGAACCCTGAGCTCTCTCTCCGGGTTCCAAACTAGGAGATTCACCAGACACCATCAGTTAGGCCCTACTGCCTTGCCTCTCTCCTTTGTCTCTTTTGCAGGTAAATAGGTCACGGACCTGCACATCTCAATGTGTTCTCCAGTATCTCTGGCTGATTCTTGCATGAGATGGGCCCCAGACATCAGTTGCCTGGATACAGAGTGTCAGCTGTGGTCTGGGCCCAGGCACCTAGACAGCAGTTACACCTGCCCCCTAGGGGACTCTGCAATGATCACACACCCTTGTCTCATCACTTAGATCAGGGGTCCGTAACCTTTCAGAAGTGGTGTGCTGAGTCTTCATTTATTCACTCTAATTTAAGGTTTTGCATGCCAGTAATACATTTTAACCGTTTTAGAAGGTGTCTTTCTATAAGTCTATAATATATAACTAAACTATTGTTGTATGTAAAGAAAATAAGGTATTAAACTAAAATGCAGAGCTCCCCGGACTGGTGGCCAGGACCGGGGCCGTGTGTGTGCCCCTGACAATCAGCTTGTGTGCTGCCTGCGGTACGCGTGCCACAGGTTCCCTCCCCCCGACTTAGATACTTGAATAACATATAGGGTAAATTGACACATGCACACACTATTCAGATAAAATGTTAAGAACATTCCTATTTTGTCATAGCTTCTATTTTAAATTGTCATCAATTTACAGTGTGATGCTAATTTAATGAGATGCAGAGATTCAAAAAGTGTATAATACTTATACCACAATATGTCAACCTCCTACGTCAAGCCTGACATGGCAAAGCAGCTTAAAATAACTCCTAGTAAGTACTGGAGCAGGGATTTTGTGGCTTTGCTTGCCCAGTCCAACTCTCCAGAAACCTTGTCCCAAGGGGCTTGGGGGTGGGCAGGGTCAGTGATCTTCTTCTATCATAAGCCTATCTGCCCTGCCAGTAGTGCTCACGCGTCATGCATAGGGTTACCAGTCATGTGGGTTTTTTTTTTGTTTTTACCAAAACACGCTGTCAAAAAGGGATGCTGGGAGCTCTAGGTGGCTCTGCGGACGGGGCTGTTAAAAGTCCAGTTAGCAGGGCCGGCTCCAGGCACCAGCTTAACAAGCAGGTGCTTGGGGTGGCCCAGGGAGAGGGGCGGCACTTGTGGCAATTCGGGGGCGGCAGGTCCCTCACTCCCTCTAGGAGCGAAGGACCTGCCGCTGAACTGTTGCCGCCGATCGCGGCTTTTTTTTTTTT
>NW_020664598.1:13842064-13889143 GCF_002925995.2 Terrapene triunguis
CCCCCCCCCCCCCAGCAGGGCTGGCACAGTGCCTGCAGGGCTCCGTGTGGCTCTCGGGAAGCTGCCGGTATCTCCCTTGGGCTCCTAGGTGCAGGGTGGCCTTGGGGGGGCTCTCTGTGTGCTGGCTCTGCAGCGCCCGGGGGCTGGGCAGGCTGGCGGGGGCAGCACGTGTAGCCCCCTGGCCGCCCCTACGCCTAGGAGCCAGAGAGTCGCACCAGCCGCTGCCTAGAGCCCAGAGGTCGGCGCTGCGCGGAGCCTGCCCCGCCCACTCCCCGTGACAGCGAGCGAGGGAGGGGGGGTGGCGTGAGCAGGGGCGGGGCCTAGGGAAGGGGCGGGGCAGGGCGTTCCGCAGGAGGGCACGCGGCTCAGCCAGGGCGCTGCTCTCTCTCTCGCGCGCGCGCGCGCGCGGTGGGGGGGGGGGGCGGCCGCCGGCAGCAGCTGAGGCCTCGGCGCAGGCGCGGATACTGCGGTAAACGCAAGTGCCGCCTGGGCGTCAGCGCAGCGCCGAGCACCCGGCCCCCTCCCTAGGGCGGGGGATGCTGCGGGGAGGAGCCGGATGGAGCCCCAGCGCAGGGAGGGAACCGCCTTCCCCTGGGCCCGAGCCCAGTCGCCGCCGGAACTGCGGATGCGGGGTTGGGTTTCCGGCCGGACCCTTTCCGCTGTCACCCGCTCGCAGACGGAGGGGAGGGGAGGGGCTGGGCTGCTGCGCGCGCGTGTTTCCGGTGCCGAGGCCGGTTCCAGTCTCAGACCCGCCGCGCGCCCAGAGCCGGACACCGCCCGGCGGCGCCCGGAGGACGGAGTCCAGCCCCAGCGCGTGGTGAGCGCGTGACGGCCCAGCCCTGGCGCCAGAATCCCGGGGTGCTGCGTCAGCCAGCGCCCCCGCCCATCTTAGGTCCCCTCCGCCACCCCTGCTCCCTCCCACTGCCCCCGCCTCTCCTAGGGCCCCCTCCCCGCTGCTCCCCTCCCCGTCCCGTTTGCCAGCACAATCCCGGGGGGAGGAGGGGCGGTGCCTCGTTGGGCTCTGGCCGGGGTTTCTGTGCTGGGGGTGGGAGCAGCACAGGAAGGCCTCTCCCGGCAGCGCCCCGGGAGCTTGCTGTGGCTGCACTGGGGCCAGGGGCAGGGCTGCGCTGTAGCTGTGGGGCCATCAGGGTTTTGAGCTGCTTTGCCCCGAATGCCAAGGTTTTGTAATGTGGGCAGGTCTGTATTACAGAATTACATAGGCATAATTGTGTTGTTCAGGGATGTGGAAAATCCGCACCCCTCAGCGATACAGTTGTACTGATCTAACCCCCAGTGTAGGCAGCGCCATGTCAACAGGAGGGCTTCTGGCCACATAGCTACCGACTCTCACTGAGGTTTATTAACTATGGTATAGTAGTATCTGCACTGAAGCGCTACAGTTGCGCGGGTGCAGCTGTGGTACTGTAGCCTGTGTAGACCTGCCCTGTGATTTAAATGAGACTATTAAAAAGTAACTGGTTAGTTGGATTTAGTTGGCCACGGTCAGAAGACAGGATATTGGGCTAAATGGACCTTTGGTCTGACCCAGTATGGCCGTTCTTATGATCTGAGGTGTGCTGCCTGGGGCGGTGGGGAGACTGTTAAGTGGCAGTATCAACTAATGATTTAAATAGATCTGAGACACTGTCTACAATTATGTTGGCATAATTTATGTCGCTCAGGGGTGTGACTAAACCACCCCCCTGAATGACATAAGTTACACTAACGTAAGTGTCCATGTGTCAGATACTGTGTCAGTACTTCCGCCAGTTTAGCTACCGCTGCTCACAGAAGTGGTTTTATTATGCTGATGGGAGAGCGTTTTATTAAAGCATAAAGCATCATCACCAGATGTTCTGCAACGATGCAGCTGTGCCACTGCAGCACCGTATGTGTGAACGTGACCTAACCGGGAGGAGAAATTTAATGCTCATCCTCTTTTGTTTTTTTCCACCCTTCTATGTTCTCAAATACACAGTCTAATCACAGAAAAAGAAAACCGCAGAAATGTTGCGCAGGCCAATAATACAGGTAATAAGTTACTGGTTTTGTTAAAAAATTTAGATCATGCACAGTCTAATGATGTATAGTCTAGTGCATGAGCCATTTAAATAGTAACATAATTAACTATGTGCAGTATTGTTCTTATGTTACCATTAAAAATAATTGCATGCAAAATCCTTCATCTTAATACACTGTTAAATACTCAGTCCTGCAAAGTTGTAAACGTGCCTAACTCTCTGCTTGTGAGTATTCCTATGTCCTTCCATTTTTGAACTTGAAGCGCTTTAACCAGACATCCTAACTATAATTTTTTTTCTTTAAGGTTGTAAGAAAAAATATATATAAATTATGTATGTATGTATAGTAAGCAGTGTTTCTTTTCTTTCTGTATTAAAGTAATCAAGGCTTTAACTACTCTTCCCATCCTAGGCTAGCTGAATCTTGCTCTGGGTGTCTGTCACACATTAATATAATGATATATTGTATTGCTTACAAGTGCACATGTGTTTCCCTGTAGGGGGCTCCAAAACAAAATAGTTCCTGTCACCACTATTGAATGAGTGAGACTGTTTTCTTTGCTGCAATAATCAAAAATTGGCTAATTGAATACTCTCTGTAGACCCATCAAATGATACCATTCATCAGGGTTCCTTAGGATTTCCTCAGTAACTGACAGCTGGCTCTTACTGTTCTCCTTAAGCAAGATTTTCCACAACTAAAAGCCCTTCTTTACAGAGGTATGACCTGAGATGGTATTTGATCCCATTACACCCACTGTTGCAAACTTATGCAGTGATATCTATTTAATGCTTTAATACAGAAAGTATTGTATCATAGTTGCTCCAAAAATTTTCTCTCGTCCCAGGACTGGAACTGCCATGAGGGTCAGTAGCCTTCTTTCTGTTCCAGCCCCACTAGGTAATTGAACTACAACCCAGAAGGTAGCAAGGCTCTCCACCAAAATATTTGCAAAAATGTATCTGTCATAGATATTAATTTTGACTCCACAATTCTCATTCTCTTCACCATCATCTTTAACTGTAAATTGTATCATATTTCCAGTTTAAATTAATAATTCATATCCATCAAACCATACTCTGTGATAAAGAACTTGTACAACTATCCCATGTGGATAGAAAAGTCACAGGGGATTATTACAGTACAGTATGGAATACTTACAACATCATATTAAATTCAGTTGTAACATATAGGAAAAGCTCTTCCTACGTAAACCACCCCCATGCCATGCAACCGTACATACTGCAGAGTTGAATCCATTATCAGGAAAAATAGAAGTTTCCCTTTGTGTCTGTCTGGCCTCATGTTATTTCTTCCACCCATCAGGTATACTGTGCCTCATTTCTTTCATAAACACTGCAGAACCTGTGGGGGAAAGATAAACTGTGAGCTTTCAGCTTGTGGGAATATAAGAATGTATTCCAAGATTTTGTTTTCTGGCGTTAAATTAACAGTCATTATAAGCCAAATGAAAAATGGTTCTATAAATCTGACTGGCATACACTGGGCATTAATTCTAGATGTCTTGTACGTAAAAAGCAAATTGCCTCAGTAGGTGGCCAAATCAATATGCCAAAGCATTTTTCTATTGCATTTTGCATTATCCTCTATTTTAACATCTTTGTCACTAGAAGGATTGTCAGTCCTCTTTGCTCCTTCTGCCACTCCCCTCGCCCCTTGTAGGAAATTTACCGTACCTACAGTCCTTGTTTATGGATCTTGTACAGATATGCTCCCTGGCTTTCTGCAGCTATTGCCACTTTCTTCCTCCTCTGACATGGTACTTGCAAGCATTGAGTCTTTCCTTCACGTTTCTCCCCTTACGTTTACCTACAGTGAGTCTCAAATTTTTGTGGCACTTAATTGTTTTTAGCTTTTGAAGGGTGGATTGGGGTCACTGCACCACTTATGTCAATAAAATCGTATGTAGAGCTGCTGTTATGCATGTCTTGTCTGTACCCAAAGTTAAGCAGAAAAATAACAAAAGAAATCAATACCAAGTGTCTGTAAATATATTTTCTACTAAACATCATATAGAAACAGCGATAGTTGGGCAGGAAATTTCCCAAGGGTTACTAGCTGAAGGTATGGTTTCAGGACGTTAGCGTTTCCCATCTAGCCCTTAAGATCCAAATTCAGCAATGCACTAAACACATGCTTGACTTTTAAGTGCCCGCGTAATCCTGTTAGCTTCATTTTACTGAACTGGACCCTACTTCAGAAAATACCCTGAAACTCAACTATTATTCTTTATTTGTTAACTAAATCTCTTCAAATTATCGGAGAACTGGTGTTCAGGATTGACTGGCGTGGAGCCTTAAACATCTGTCTGTCCTCCTAGGTGCTTCGTCAGTTTATAAGACACGAGTCTGATTCAGCCAGCTCCTTGATACTTGAAAGATGTAAGTAGATGTTATTTGTTTGAGAATCTTAGTACTAGTGAAATGTGCCTGATGGGTCTGCCCAGAGATGTATTATGTCCTCTGCTCGCAGAAGAGGCTCCTGTACAAGTATAAGCACTCAGAAACCATGGTGATGAGCACATTATAAAAGCCTGGATAGATATCTGCTTCCCCAGAGTGACCAGCAAATGCTCTTCAGCAAAGAGTGAGAGTAAATTCCGTCTCCAGGCCCATTCAGTCCTCTTCCTCTCTGCTAAGACTACTAACAGTCAAACGTGTGGTGTCTTTAATAAATGTTATAATATCTTTCTATTACTGTTGTGGAAGAACAAGAAAATATTCCTTTTTCTTCAAGAATCATCAGCTTTTACTTTGTGTAATATCTTATTCCATTCTGACTTTTTAATCATGCTGCATTTGACCTCTTAAGGGAAACTTAATGTTTTATCTCATCTAATTTTATCTGATCTTATTTCTGCAGTGATGTCTTCAGAAATGTTTCTGCTTTTGCGATCCAACCAGTGAAAATAGAAGGCAGGCAGTTGCTATTAAATAATTTATTAATTTACAGTGCCCAAAAGTGTGCTAGGCACTTCATGGTACAACTATTAATGCCCCTTAAAACTTACATTCTAATTTTATATATATAATGAATTGAGTGGGGATAACAAAACAGTAAAGGGAATGGGCCAAAGAAGGACTAGGGTTACAGTGATAAATTGAGTAGCTGTGAGATTTTAGATATGTGCATATCTTGGGGGTACAAAAGGTCTCTTCAGGACTGTCTTCCAGACCACCAAGGGTAGAAGTGAATGCTTTCTACCGCTGGAATTCTAAGTGCGAATTTATAGCCATGGCAGGCCATGAAATATTGGACATAAAACTTATCATTCTTATTACTATGCCATTCTGACTACTATCTTGTTTCACCCACTCCCTTTTGATTCTGACATGATTTTAGTAGTGATAAATTGGCAGAACTAGAAACCATCGTACCACCTGAAAGCTTGAAATCTTTTTCAAATGATATAAAGCATTTGTTACTAACGCTAGGAGTCAGTGAGACCTTGGCTGTTTAAAACCCTGTTGGAATTAAAGTGCAAAAAAGAAAAGGTGGTAATCATCAAAACATAACTTTAAGGTACTTTAGCTTTGAGTAAGGCTTGTTGTAATGATGGGGGGAAAGAATTATTGCAGCTTTGTTGTGGTAAAAATACAAAAGTCAAAATTTCATTTTTAAAATTCTTTTTGTGTGTATGTGTGTGTGTGTATATATATATATTTTTTTTTAAAAAGTATTGGGACAAGGAATAGAAGAAAATGAACAGTGTGAGCAGATCCTTCACCCCTCAGAGATGTTGGTCAGCACTAGTGTAGGCATCATTAGAAGTCAGAGAATCTGGATTCCTTGGGTTTTGTGATAAGTTACAAGGATAGTCGTTTATCAAGGTTAGAAAAGCTGAAATTGATACATGCAAAAGTTCTTGGGACCAGTCCAAGCAGTCATCCTGAACTTTAACTCTTTCAAGGATCTCTCCTTTTGCACCTCAGTCTGATATTTTCTGTCCCACACATTTCAGCCCTGAATCGTATCCAGTTACTCGGTCGAGTAGGACAGGACCCTGTTATGAGGCAAGTGGAGGGAAAAAATCCTGTTACAATTTTTTCTCTCGCGACAAATGAGATGTGGCGATCAGGTGAAAGTGAGGTGTTCCAGGCAGGTGAGTCTGTGTAGTTATTGGAGTGGAATAATGTGTTTTTCACCTGTTGTAATGCTGTTTTAACATTAAATAATACCAATCCAGATCCTTTGTTGATGTAAATCCATGTAGCTCTATTTATGCCAATTTATACTAGCTGAGGAGCTTGCTTATCATGTATATCCAGGAAGCACTTTAGTATTTCTCAAAGGCATTTGTTGAATAGTGATTTGTGGCAGACTTTTCTAAGAAGGACGGAGGAAGCCTCCAGCTATTGCTCGTTCATCATTTCACATAGACTTTGTGGGGGTGGAGTAGGTTCCATTCTCCCATTACCTCCCACTGGAGATGAAATGACTACATCTTTGTTTAGATGCCACTTTCAATTTGTAACTGCATACTTTTCTCCTAGCCTGTGTACAACGTGCAGGCTGCAGGGAGAAATAATTGCATGTAATATGAGCCGTGGTTTCTAAACAAAGGTACACAGTATATGCTCTCTCATTATACTTGTATCATGTTGCATGGTGTTTCTGGCCCTGAAAGGAAGAAGAGTGGAAGTTTCAGTAACAGTAAATTTCCATTTCTCCGATCAATCACTTGACTTCTTAGCTGAGGAGCACTTAAGTATTGAAACAAGCCCTCCGCATTTTGTTGTGTTAGAGAGAGAGGACATGGCATCCTTCGGCACCTTTTTCATTCATTATTCTTCCTTTCATGTAACGTAGGTGATATCACCCAAAAGACAACGTGGCACAGGGTCTCTGTGTTTAGGCCAGGCCTGAGGGATGTGGCATATCAGTATGTGAAGAAGGGGTAAGTGGCGTAAAAAGAGTGCTTGGGGATTGAATGCCTTAACAGTCAGTCAATTTAATGTGAATCAGGCACAATGGGGGTGGTTTTGTGTAGATGTTAAAATAGAAGCATGTTGTGCTTAAAGCATTTAGTGCTCAAAGACTACAGACAAATGAGGCAAGATCTCTGAACTCTAAACTGACAATTTATAGAATAAAAATAATGATGTAATCCTCCTGCCTGTGAACTGAATTCTTATGTTCCTGTTAGTGCTCGAATCTATGTGGAAGGGAAGATAGACTACGGTGAATATACAGATAAAAACAATGTGAGGCGGCAGGCCACAACAATCATAGCAGGTAACAAACTTTATTAGTCAAACCATCTTGTTTTGCCATTTTCAGAAGTGAAGGGGAACAGAGAAATAAAGTGTGGTTTATCCTCATTCCCAAACTTCATAATTTGGAATTTTGAGAGAATGTATCTGTGGTTATATTTTTAGTTCCTGGTCTGTGCCAGTAGGTGTCATCTGACACAGTTTATGAAAAGAATTAGGCAGGAAAGAGGTAGCATTTGTGGATTGCTGAAAAGTTGCTGACACAAAGCAGTGAATTGTAGCAAGTGGGTGTTTGTGCATTTTCTCTGCGCTGCACATCGGAGAGAAAATTGGACATGTACACTGCTGTACAAGGTGGGCCTTGTTGAAAAGTTCACTCTCAACTTCAGCAGGGAACATTTTTCTGTCTAAGCCTTTGATTTCAGGCTTTCCGCTAAATGTTAAGGTCTTCTCCCTGTGAAAGGAGTGTCATGTGGATATAGTTAGATGCGGAATTTGGAAAGTAGGAGTGAGGTGGCCAAGAATAGCAGAAGAGGGAGGGAGCGAGCGAGCAGACGTTCCTTGGGCTAGGAACAATCATGAAGAAAGATGGAAAGTTCAGAAACTCGTCCTCTTTGCTTCTGTAAACGGCAATGATTTTTTTATTTTTAATTATGTGACTTATTGGAGAGATCAGTCTCCTGAAACTTTAGGGGGGTTGTTTTTAGCAATGGGCCCCAAAATGCTGAGTTATAAAGGAAACATTCGTGTTTCAAAACTGTATAGAAAGTTGGGCGAGAGGTGAACAAAACATGCACTTTTAATTTTTACTTTTGGTTGTTCCCGAAGTGCAATGTTCTTGCTGTCATAAACCCACTTGTTCAGATAGCCCAGCACATACTGCACTGTGATATTGACCCTTGTTATTGGCACACTTTCAGAGAGCCTGCCTGTAGGTATATGGCAAGTCTCTTCTTTCAGTGGTTCTCTAAAGTTTTCTTTTTAATAGCTCTTTAAAGTACGGTTATTGAGAATTTAGGAGACCACTGGAAGTTAAATGTGGACTTTCCTTAGTCCTGCTCCATGCTGATTATGGGGGGGATGATATCAGCTCATTGCATTTTGGGATATCCAGCATAAGCAAGACATTAGCAGTAATAATAGATTTATAAGAGGGACAAATTCAAATCTTTTTTGAAAATGGCCTCTAATGATATATTTGGCCATTAACCCTGTTAGACGCTTGTGGACACATGCTTAAAAATACCTATGTTCACCTTGAAAAGGTCTCTTGACCTGGGGAAAAGAGAAGAGAATCATCTGTATCCATCAGTGTTAATTTTCATGGGATACTTGTTCTGGATATTGAAACAGTACAAGCCCCTGCATTTTATTTTTAACTTCCCTACAAAGTAGCATGTGTGTGTCTGTGCATATAGATATGTGCAGCAAGACAAAACACTATCTGATCCTGAAAATTAACTACTCTGTTGTATTTCCTTTCAGATAACATTATTTTTCTGAGCGACCATATCAAAGAGAAGGTGTGAGATGTTTAGTGCTTGGACCCATGCTATTCCTTTCATTTTATAGTATTTCCTAATTCTGAAATCATGCATATTGCTGTATTTCTGTAAACAAATTAAAAAACCCTTTTATATGGATAAAGGAAGAACTGTGGTTTTTGGTCTTCAAGCTTTGGCCTCTGAATATGTTTCTTTTACTACTTCTCTGTTCTATCCTAAGGGGCAGCCCTTGGGACTATATCAGTTTGAATCAATACATTTATGATTAGACGTTGCATTTCTGAGTTTCTTGGGCATTTTTAGCCTGTATTTATTACAGGCTCCCATAATCCCTGGTTATAATTTTAATTCCAATCCCTGGAAAATTTACTTAAATCTGTGCCGTACTTGTTTTCGTCCACCAGGAGGAGCTGTAAATGCACCACCAGATGACTTTCTTCCACTGCTTCTCCATTTAGAGCAGGGGCGGGCAAACTTTTTGGCCTGAGGGCTGCATCGGGTTTTGTAAATTGTATGGAAGGGCGGTTAGGGGAGGGGGTCATGGCCCGGCCCCCACCTCCTATCTGCCTCCCCTCCACCCCCCACCCCCCACCCGGGACTTCTGCCCCATCCAACCCACCCTATTCCCTGACTGCCCCTCTGGGACCCCTGCCCCATCCACACACACCCCATTCCCTGTCCCCTGACCACCCCCGGATCCCTGCCACCCCATCCAACCCCTCCTCTCATTCCTGAAGGCCCCCCCGGGACCCCTGCCCCATCCAACCACCCCTTCTTCCTGTCCCCTGACTGCCCCCTGCTGCCCCATCCAACCCCCCATCCTTCCTGACTGCCCCCCCCCGGGACTCCTGCCCCCATTCAACCCTCTGTCCCCCCCAACCACCCCGCCCCCTATCCACACCCCTGCCCCCTTACCACCACCCCGAACTCCCCTGCCCTCTATCCAACCCTCCCTGCCCCCTTACTGCGCTGCCTGGAGCACCGGTGGCTGGCGGTGCTACAGCCGCGCTGCCACCACGCAACACAGAGCACCGGGTCAGGCCGGGCTCTGCAGCTGCGCTGCCCCAGGAGCTCACAGCCCTGCTGCCCAGAGCATTGTGCTGGCTGCGGGGGAGGGGGAAAAGCAGGGAAGGGGCCGGGGGCTAGCCTCTGATTTAGAGAGTAACATTGTTGCACTGTAGACACTTCCTGTCTTTGGAGGGAAGGTCCAGAAGTCTCTGTTCCAGCTAGGATGGGATGGGATAAAATGTTCTCTTATGTTGTAATCCTGGATGAGCTGTCAGAGCAGCCATGAGTTTCATTATTGCCATATCTGATCAAAGTAATCTATGTAAAAAGGATGCTAGTTTTATTATAAACTGTAGCTATAGAGACTCAAATTCCTGCATATGATCCCAATGGGGTGGGGGGAGAACCTGGATGGTGGAAATCCTTACCGCTGGAGTGGAGGAAGACCGCATGTTTCATCTCTCCGGGCACAATGTAAAACACTTTTATTTTTATTTTTTTGCGGACTTCCCCTACAAAATGGCTAGTGAGATTATCCCCTTTCCTTGTGTTTCTCCAGAATGATCCTAGCAATGTGATCAATTTGGAGAAAATGGTCCGTTCCTGGATAGGAAAGCTACTACTTACATTGTTGTATCTGGCCTCTGGATTACTGCAGTGATGGGTACACTGGAAATTCTTAGCTAGTTACATGGGTTGGTGTCTACATGGAGGTCATGGCATCTTTTAAAATGAAAATGAAATGGAGAATAAAAGTTTAAATGTGCTATCTTCTAGACTGGTTCCTTACTGACCATAGTTCCTGCCCTTCCCACAGTTGTCTACATCCAGAACTAAATATGTTGGGGTTTTTCCTGAGGCTGAGAAGAGAACAAATATTTTGTGGTCATATATAGACTGAGGCTGTGGACCACAGCAGTACCAAGGCTGTTCTGTCAGTAGCAGTAACACCTTGTGCCACCTCAGGTTCCTGACTTTCCTGGCTATTGAAAGTGTTCATGTAAATATGAAGTGCTCCATTATTTCTGTACTGTCCTGTGCTGCTCTCCTGCCTCCAGATCATGCCACCAGAAGCACAGTCACACTGGCAGGTGACACTGACTTCATGCTCATCTGATAAACTTCAGAAAAGCAAGTGGGTGGGGTGGGTGTGGGGAGGTAGATCTTGCCAACTGAATGACACAAACACGTGCTAGCTCAGCTTCTGATCTTTGGCTGGAACTAAACTCTCTAGCTTTTGTAAAGCATCAGCACTAATACCAGATGACAATCTTCTATACCAGACCCTTGGTGTCTAGAAGGAATACCAGATATTAGCAGAATCCTCTAGACTTTAAGATGAAATGTGCTTGTCACAAAAACCTGATTAAAATGACCTTTTGGTTAATCCCACAGGTGGGCCGTAGATTGGCTTCTTTTGTTAAAATGGAAAAGGTCAATATTGCATATCCCTTTATTTGAGATTGAAGGCAAGAGGAGTGTGAAAGCTGTGTTTGGCTGATCATCTGGCAGTGCATTCTAAAGCAGAGTAGTCCAAAGATGGCACATTGTGTCAGTTATCTATAATTTTTACTGATTTCTGATCCAGTTCCAGATTTGCTTTAAGGTGTTTCCCTGTTATCTTTAAAGCCCTGAATGTGGTAGGCTCTAGGTTTTAGTGACTGCCTATCTCTCCACAACCCACCATGACCGCTGAAATCAACTGGGATGATGCAAATGATGGAGCCTACTGTAAAACATGAGACTTGAGCATGAAGACTTCTCAGTAGAAGGCCCTTAACTGTTGAACTCGTACTGGAGATAAGCCTGAGGCTTGTTTACTTCAGGAAAAATGTAAGACTCATCTCTTGGGGCAGACCTTCCTTCAGTAATGGTCACTGATAGTGGCCCACACACTGACCTCTACCTATAAGTCTGGATCAGGAGAGAGACTGAACTAGTACAAATTGTGGGATTATCCATCAAAATTTAACAGATTTGTTCATGCTACAAATGATTTTCACTTTTCCTGGGTTTCAGTGTTGTCTTTCAGGGAATGGTGTTCAGCTTTCTCTTGTCCTAATTAACCTCTTGGGCAACCTTGATTATTGGCACTGATTGGATCTCCTTACAGAAGCATTTGACCTTGAAGAGGAATTACTGTATTTGTAGCAGGTAAGAGTATGAGGTTTGCAATGCCCTTCGTTATTGAAGCACTAGTTTGCAACGGTGTTGTGAATTTCATAATGAGATTGAGACAAAGCTGTAGGACTGCAAACCAAGTCAGTTGCACTCAGTCTCCCTGCTTCCAGAACAGAGTGGGGGAACCCCTCCCCCCCCATACTTGTTTTTGGCTGTAATGCTTCGATTAAGGGAGAGCTATGGGCACGGTGCCTAATATAGCATTTTGAACATTCACATGGCGAAGAACGCTTTTAACCTTTACAAACGTGTAACTTATATTTGAGAACATAGCTCTAACTTGCCCAACTTCACATATGGGATAACATGAGGGGTGCTCAAAAAATAGCTGGTAATGAAGTGGGTCTGATTTCTTTGGCAGACATGTCTTCCCTCGCTTCTGTTTCATGATTCATCACTTCTGATGATAATTAGTGTAGCAAACTGAATAGAGAGTGACTGGATGGCTTGGGACTGGTAAATGGATATTGGAGTCTTTTTACCACTTGGTCTCTGGTTGAATCTAGCCCAGGTTAGTGCTGCCTTGTGATGATTCCCTAGTGCCTTACGTGAAATTAATTGGTGTTTCAGTCCCATTCCTGCTAGCCATCATGAAGCCAAACATCTACTTGCGGTATAAGTCTCAGCAGAGAGGTCATGAATTGTATAGGCAGGAAAACTGTACTAGCCCTTAGAGAAGTCCCTGCAGGTAAAAGGTGAGAGAGCTTAACTAAAGCAAGCTTGTGTTGCTGTCTGCGCACTTATTATGTGGTTTAATAGAAGACTTTCTTCAGTACTGTCAATCTTACATTTTGTATTCTTTTACTTAGTCTTTGAACACACTGAGGAAAAAATCTGCTCTCATTTACACCTCTGCCATGATGCTGAAGGCATTGGGGTTACATGGGTGTAAAATAAAGTAGAATTTGCCCAGTATGTTGTTTTCCCTTTTCCCAATACATATGACAATAAAACGTACATCCAGTGAGTTTTTCCTAATGTCCAGTGTGAGTATATCTGTTTTCAGCCCTAGTGTAGTGGCCTCGTATCCCTTACCCTTAGCTTGTTTGGCCTTCCGTGCCTCCGATACCTTCCATCAGCCATTCTGCTTCAAAGAAAAACTGCAGCATTTTCCCTACCTATGACCTGGCCTATACCCAGAACAACCTCCTTTTTTCTACCTCCCTATATGTCAGAGGTCAGTGTTTGCAAAGTATACCATTCAGTAACACTCTCGTATGTCAGACAACCACACCAAATAAGGTTCTAGAAGATGAGGGAGAGGAAACAATTTTACACAAAGAGAGAACCATAAACTAAAAGATAAACATAGTGCCTGGATGTATAGGATGGAAAGCATTGCTAGATTGACCCCCAACATGAAAAGTGTGAAATATTGAAAAATAACCTGGATTTATAGCATGGTAGAAACTAGTCTAGGCTCTGACCCAGGTCAGAGGAAACAAACATGAGGGGGAAGATTCAGGAGAGTGTAGGGATAAGCATGTCTGTGTATGGTCCTTACCTCTGTTATAGCATTCTTGCTCTTGTAGGTGAAGATATTTATCTTGGCTGTTTCCTTAGCAGCATGTCTGCTCATGAACAATGACACACAATATATTCAGTTTTGGGTATTAGTTGCTGTTCCATGTACCAGGATACTGGGTAATTTATATTCTCTGGAAGGATTCTTTGCCTGCTCTCTCTTTCCTCCTTTCTGGCACTTGGTACACATTGCCACTTTCTAGCAACCTCTTCTTCATACAGTTTCTTCCCCAAGAATTGTTCTACAGCCCAAAACTTCAGTCTTGCACATGTATGTGGCTGCTCCCATATAGTGCTAACGACTTTATACAGCACCTTGTATTGCATACACAACAGTTCTATTTCTGACTTCCAAACGGAGGCCCTTTACAAGCAGGATAGATTGAAATAGCAGAGACTTAACACTCATTTTAATAAAATAGCAAGCACAATATATATTGGATAGATGGGGTACCAGAGATTCACTGCTCCTGTAGCAGTGCTAGATGGACAGCTGTGTAGATTATACTGTGTTTATTAACAGCAGTGGTATAACTCAGGCAGTGACCATGGAAGCTTCCCCATACCACCAGTTTGCTTCAGCTCCAACCAGGCTGGGCCACCCCAGGGAAGAGGGGGAATTCAGTCTCCACATCCATTCGATCAGTGGCTTTTCTGCTGCAATTGCTAGTTGTGGGTGGTGGGTTTTATGTGACCACCTGTCTACTGAATTTCAGTCACTTAATTCAGTTCTTATAGGCTGATGAACAGGCATCTGATGGTAATAGGGGAGATGAAAGGCACCATAGCCAATGGCCAATCCCCTGAGCCACTCTCTCTCTTGTTTTGCCTCTGGTTTTTACTATGAATTGTTCTCCCTCCCTTTTTTATATGGGTTCCCTTTTGAATACTCCTGCAGTTGTGACCTGCTCTCCCCATCCTAGTTGAAAGTTTAAAAGATTCAATTATTAGAGACCTGTAATTGACAAAGAGGATGGTCTAATTTGGGAAAGGAAGCAAGATTTGGGTAGGGAGCCATAATTGTGCTTGCTATGGAAAGAATGGCTAGGATGGGAAAGGGAACTCACTTGTTTACCCGAAGTATCCATTTTCCAGACACTGCTTTAACAGGGAAATGGGCTCATTGTGCAGTTCGTCAATTAAAGCTTCCTTCCCAAAAGAAGCATTAAGAGGGGAAAGTTCAGTCCTCTGCCCCTGATCAAACACCACCTTGCCTAACCCTGGATCCTCTGCACATTCACTAAGCAAATAGTCAAAGTCACAATAGAGCATCCACGTTCTCATTTTAATGTGGTTTTTTTTCTGTGACTTACAGAGCAAATACTACTGTCCTTTACCTTTCTCACTCAGGCAAAATGTTTAGTGCCCTAGTCCAAAGAGTCTGTGTCTCAGCAAGTAATTTTAGAGGGATTTAATTTCAGCCAGCAAAGTGGTAGGCGACCCTTTTGTTAGAAAAGGGTTTTTCATCCAAAGAGTGTAGCCACAAAGGCATTTAAAACAAGATACCTTCTAATGAAAGAATAGACATTTCTGGAAGAGGACTTGCACTTTCAAATATCAAGACCTACATATTTCAGGGTTGGCCCACTGCCATTTATTTGGCAACACTGTTTACAAGCCTGGGACACAGTGAATTTACACCTCTTGGTGCTAATAATATGGCTTCGGCTGCTTGTACTGTACTGAGGTGCATGATCTATAACAATTTAAAGGCACTTATCCTAACAAGATAATTTGTAAAAATGGCTGGGAATTTTCCATCAATGTTCTTCGGGGGAAAATGCAATTTCTACAAAACTGAAATTTTCCATAGGCCTTTGCTGAAATTTTTCAATTTTCCAAAAGGGAAAATCAAAACTAAATATCTTGTATTTAGGTTGACCCAAGCTGGACAATTTGGTTTGCTGAACCAAACAAACACTTAGTGTTGGTCTGTTTGACATTTAATATGTATCTTGTTTGAGCTCCTGTGGTGCCTGATGGGAGTTCTTCATGCCCCTATTACATAAGAACATGAGAATGGCCATACTGTGACAGACCAAAGATCCATCTAGCCCAGTATCCTGTCTTCCGACAGTGGCCAATGCCAGGTGCCCCAGAGTGAATGAACAGAACAGGTAATCATCAAGTGATCCATTCCCTGTCACCCATTTCCCAGCTTCTGACAAACACAGGCTAGGGACACCATCCCTGCCCATCCTGGATAATAGCCATTGATGGACCTATCCTCCATGAATTTATCTAGTTCTTTTTTGAACCCTGTTATAATCTTGGCCTTCACAACATCCTCTGGCAAAGAGTTCTACAGGTTGACTGTGCACTGTGTGAAAAAATGCTTCCTTTTATTTATTTTAAACCTGCTACCTCTTAATTTCATTTGGTGACCCCTAGTTCTTGTGTTATGAGAAGGAGTAAATAACATTTCCTTATTTACTTTCTCCACACCAGTCATGATTTTATAGACCACTATCATATCCCCCCTTAGTCGTCTCTTTTCCAAGCTGAAAAGGCCCAGTCTTATTAATCTCTCCTCATATGGAAGCCATTCCATACCCCTAATCATTTTTGTTGCTCTTTTCTGAACCTTTTCCAATTCCAATATATCTTTTTTTGAGATGGGGCCACCACATATGCACACAATATTCAAGATGTGGGCATACCATGGATTTATATAGAGATAATATGATATTTTCTGTCTTATTATCTATCCCTTTCTTAATGATTCCCAGCATTCTGTTTGCTTTTTTGACTGCTGCTGCACATTGAGTTGATATTTTCAGAGAACTATCCACAATGATTCCAGGTTCTCTTTCTTGAGTTGTAACAGCTAATTTAGTTCCCATCATTTTATATGTATAGTTGGGATTATGTTTTCCAATGTGCATTACTTTGCATTTCTCAACATTGAATTTCATCTGCCATTTTGTTGCCCAGTCACCCAGTTTTGAGGAATCCTTTTGTAGCTCTTCGCAGTCTGCCTGGGACTTAACTATCTTGAGTAGTTTTGTATCATCTGCAAATTTTGCCACCTCACTGTTTACCCCTTTTTCCAGATCATTTATGAATATGTTGAATAGGACTGGGCCCAGTACAGACCCTGTGGGAGACCCAATTTATCTCTCTCCATTCTGAAAACTGATAATTTATTCCTACCCTTTGTTTCCTATCTTTTAACCAGTTACCAATCCATGAGAGGACCTTCCTTCTTATCTCATGACAGCTTACTTTGCTTAAGAGCCTTTGGTGAGGTACCTTGTCAAAAGCTTTCTGAAAATTTAAGTACACTATATCCACTGGCTCTCCCTTGTCCTCATGCTTGTTGACCCCCTCAAAGAATGGTAGTAGATTGTTGAGGCATGATTTCTCTTTACAAAAACCATGTTGACTCTTCCCCAACAAATTATGTTCATCTAAGTGTTTGACGATTCTGTTCTTTATTATGGTTTCAACCAGTTTGTCCGGTACTGAAGTCAGGCTTACTGGCCTGTAATTGCCAGGATCACCTCTGGATCCATTTTTAAAAATTGTCATCACATTTGCTGTTTTTGCTGATACAGACTAACCCGGCTATCACTCTGAAACAGTTTAACTTGTCACTGCTCTGTGTAGCTGCTTATGCCACAGAACTCCCTCCTGTCGTACAGGACCTATGTTTTATATTCCAGGGATTTATAATTCACCCACCAGTACTCTCCTCTTCTCTGATGCAACAGTATTTGCTTTTGCTATTAAATGCAGAAAGTGTCAGCTGCGCTCTGAGGTAAATCACTAAGCTAACAACCAAGACAGTACGCCTAAATAAACAGTCATCGGTTAATGTAAAGGTTGCTCTCATTCTTAAACTTCATTTATTTGTTTTCCTTCTTCTCCTCCCAGTGCTATTTGCTGGGTGGAGTATGAACGTGTGAGATCCTGGGGCATAATTGCTCATAAGGATCTCTGACAGGCAGAAAGGTAATTTATTGGTTTATTACTGCAAACACGTTTCTGTTCATGCCTTAAGCCATTTTGCATTTGGGTGCCAGTGAAAATTTAGGTTCATGACATCAATTATAAAATACCACCCATGGGTGTGTGCATGAGAGAAGGGAAGAGAAAGGCAGGGATCTTTAAGTCTAGATCGGGGTGGCCAACCTGAGCCTGAGAAGCAGCCAGAATTTACCAATGTACATTGCCAAAGAGCCACAGTAATATGTCAGTAGCCCCCTCATCAGCTCCCCTGCCCTGCTCCCAGCACCCCCTGCCCACCAGCAGCCCCGCTGATCAGCACCTCCTGCTCCCTCCCCCCACCAGTTGTTTTGTGGCATGCAGGAGGCTCTGGGGGGAGGGGGAGAACAAGGGAATGGCAGACTCAGGGGAGGGGGCAAGAAGGGGTGGAGTAGGGACAGGGCCTGCAGCTAAGTCAGGGGTTGAGCACCCCCCTGCCCATTGGAAAGTTGGTGCCTGTAGCTCCAGCCCCGGAGTCGGTGCCTATACAAGGAGCCACAGGTTGGCCACCTCTGGTCTAGATGTAAGTTTAGCAGAAGTAACAGCTACTGCTGCAAGACAGGAGTTAGTTAGTATACAAAGTGGGGGTAATTGAAGTGCTACGAGACAGTATTTCTACATTTCATATTTATAGAGCAGTAGCACCCAGAAACCCATCAGGATCAGGCCACATTGTGTTTGGTACTGTACAAATGCAAAGACAATCACTGACCTGACCAGTTTGCAACTGAAGATGAGTGACACATGAAAGGTGTCACAGGAGGGATACAATAACATGTCTGCAGGTTATATATACATACACACATACATGATTTAAAAAAAAATCAAAGTGCTTAGTGCTCTCAACCTAGCAAACATTAATTGTCTAATTTCTTATAGGCCTCACAGCAGAGGGTGGGCTGTGGAGGAGGAAAAGTGGGGGGGAGGGGGCAGAAGGCTTATGGATCAGTGCAGAGAGGCTGTTTTGTGTGGAAGAAAGCCTCAGACCATTTGTATGAGAAGCTGACAAATGGACAGACGAGGTTGGCATCTCTAATGGCTGGGGTTAAGCAGGAGTAGTACACTTGGGGGGGAATTCTACACACAATATTTTAAAATTCTGCATATTTTATTTGTCAATACAACAATATAATCATGCCAGTTTTAATTATGTTGGTAATTTATTCTAAAATACCTGTCAGCAAGTAATACCTGTAACAATGCGGACAACAAAAAATGTTCAGGAAGTGTTTTTGACAAATAGATTCCTTACTAGATATATTAATACAGAACTTTGAGTAATAATTCATTTAAATTACAATACAGAAACTTATTTCCCACAGCCCTCAGAAACAAGGCAAAGGCTTGCCAGAGTCAGAGATAATGGAGGAGCTGGGGGAGAGGGAAGTAATTGCTGGGAGAGAACCTGGAGGGTTGTTGGGGAGAAGTATGGAACAGGTTTTTTGGGGGGATTGTTAGGGAGTTGGGGAGCCTCCCCCATGCAGACCCTGGCTGACCCCTAGCCTCTCCCATTCAGTCAGGAACATCTATCCAGTTCATGTCTTTCCTTGCATCCCCTCCCCCTGTCCTCATGTGTCCCTGCATCCCCTCCCATTCAGCCCCCAGGCTCAATGCTGTTGCCCCATTAGCTCCTGTGCCACTGCCCCAGTCTGTCCCCCCCCCATAGCCTTTCTGAACCCCAGTCTACATGACCCCCCCCCAGCAGCCCCACATGCCTCACTCTGTCCATCCCCCCCTCACCTGGCTCCACAAACACCATACCATGAGAAAAAGCAGCCTATGCTCTCTCCCTCTCTGTGGCTGGCCACCCTCTCTTTTTGCACCACAGCAGCCTCTGGTGGGCAAAAAGTGTAATTGCAGCACCTCTCCAGCAGAATCTCTGCAGAATAATATAAAAAAAATCTGCAGGGGGATATGAATTCTGCACAGGTGCAGTGGTGCATAATTCCCCCAGCAATCAAACAGGCACAGTGACAAAGGGCCTTGTAGGCAAAGTCAAATACTATTAATAATTTTGCATCTAGACCTCATTAGAAATGGAATCTCTGCTCTGCAGCAAACTTTGGCATTTCAAAACTTGTCATTCCACAGCTGAATGAAAAGCCTAGATTTCCCACAAAGTGAAATTTTTGAAAAATATTTTATTTTGGAAATCTTGAAACTATCTTTTTGAAGTGTTTTGACTTTTATATTTTTATAAATTATATTATAACAAAGTTGAAACCATGTTCCAATAACTTCCCCTTAAATGTTATGAAATCAATACATTTCCACAGAAAAATCTGATTTAGCTGAATCAGCATTTTTCCACTGGCAGACTGTTTCATCAGAAACTTTTTGACCAGGTCCAGTTGTATGCCGGTAGACCAACTCACTGGCCCAGGAACAATCAATGCCACACACTAGAGTTGGTTTTAGGCCATTGTCTCAAAGCACAATTTAAGGTTAAACAGAAAACTTAAAGTAAAGTAGCTCCTCTGCCCAGCATAGGCTACAATTCACAAAGGCTTTATCTTCACCTTTCTCAGCCCCTCTGGGTCCTTGACCTGACCACAAGAGTCTACCTGGTCCCTATAATGCTCACTCTCTAACACATTTGCTTGAGAGTCATCTTATAGCCAAGTACTTTCCCCTATTCCAGTTCCTACTACACATCCTCCTTATAATTCTCCAGCCCAATTGACCACTTGCTGGCCTTTATAAGGGCCACGTGCTCTTCAGTCTCTCACTTGACCTCTAGCCCCACAGCCTCAGTTGGGACAGAGCTGATCAGACACAGGTGGGGCTGGCCCATCTCCTCTTAAAGGGGCCAGTCACCCTGTGAAATGTAATTTCACATCACTTGAATGTTTAAAAACTTATAGCAAATCTGGGACTTAGGGGTCTATCCTACAAAGTACTGAGCACCCTGGTGGCCCTGACCCAGCACAGCACTTAAGCATGTGCTTAGTTTTAAGCATGTGAATAATCCCAGTGTGACCTGTGCTGGTCCCTGGCAGGTTAGAAGCCAGGGCAACCAATCAGAGCAAGGGACTGGGGCTACATAAACAGTTTCAGCCCAGCCTTTCACAGCAGTATAGTTGTGACAACTGGAAGGAGATTGCAAGTGTTTCACGGAAACGTAATCTTGTCTGTTGTAAGATGGCTTTAGGCTAACTGCGGAATGAGACACAGAGCTGGGGAAGAAGACCTCCAGCCTGCCTGCTTCCCAGCTGTGTGTATTCTCACTGTTTTGATTTTTGCTTCTCAAGCGCGGGCGGGCTTTCCCCAGGCTGTATTCTTGTCGCTATTGCATTGGCTAAAGCAACTGTCAGTCCCACAGCTTTGCTGGCCCAGCAGCGCAGCTGGGAGGGTGGGGGCACGTTCTATTGGCCAAAGGAAAGCAAAGCAATAGGCCACGGTGGGGCGTGGGAGGGGCTCCTCATTGGGTGAAGCAGGCCAGGGAACTCCCGCCCACATTCCACAGCTGGAGAGGTGTGGGAAATAGTGCAGTCTGGAGGCTAGTTCCTTAATTCTGATTGGGCAGAGTCTTTGAAACTAGCCAGCTTCCCTTCAGTGATTGGCAGTTTTTATGGAGGGGGAGCCAGCATCTGAAGGGGTGGGGAGGGAAGGCTGCTGGTGTCAGTTTGAGTCTGGACTCTGAGCAGCTGTGGGGAGGGTCTCCAGCTGATAGAGGAAACTCGCAACCTATTAAACCCAAACACAGACACATTCTAGTGCAGATCAGCTGTGTGCAAACAATACGGGAATTGCAGTCCTGAGCATTGGAGAGAGGAGAGTAGGGTTTGTTCTGGAAATTTATCTCAACTTAAATTGATATATAGATTTGAGGGAGTATTAAGTACAAAGAGAGTGAGCAAAAGGAGAGCTTTGGTCATATGGAATAAGGCTTCTCTGTGTGAGCAGAGTACCCATAGTGAAGTGTGCCCAAATACACGTACCCTATCTCCCTTGGCTTTATTGTGGTTCTAACTGACCATGGAGGTATTGGAAAATGGGGAGCAGAACCTGTTGCACTGGGATCGAAAGCTGAGTGAGCTGTCAGAACTGGTGGACTCCGATTCCCTGCTAAACAATACGGTGAGAAACAGCAGCGCTGGGCTGTGTGTGTGTCTTCTGTACGGACACTAACGTGTGTTCCTCTTGTCACAGGGGGAGGGTGTGTGGGGGGGAAGCCCTTCTCTTTGGACGTGGAAGAGCAGGAGTTGGGCTAGCACCCATCTGCCTGGAAGTTAGGCTGGTCTGTTATCAGGAGTTCTTGTGAATACTCAGTGTAGGAGGCGTTCAGAAATCTTCCTTGTGAAATTATGAATGTGCGTGAAAAGTATGAGTAATACTATTCTCCTTCCCTTTAAGCCTAGCTTTTCTTTGTCATTCCAGCTTGGTGGCTGGAGAAACCCAGGATAGAGTTGGGCCCCATTTGGCTTATGCATTTGGGGGCAGCCCTAAAACTGCTTTACAGTTAGTAATGATTGGGGGGGGGGGGAAGAGAGCTGGCATTTGGAATTTTAATCGGGGTGGTAACTAGAAAAACAGATGCTGAAATGCATTTTCATTTCTTCACGTCCTTCCAAACGAGAATGACTGTGAGCGTACAGGGAGAACCCTTACAGTGCATTAAGGTGCTGTTGGATCCTAAGCCATTTTAAAAATGACTGAAATTTCATATTTTATTAAAACAGTAGCAGTAGAGATGGGTGTGTAACTTTGTGGTTTGGATTCCACTCCCCCCCCCTTGCCAATTAAGAGGTTTGTAAAGGTTTAACTTAAAGCATCAGTAAGAAAATAACAGACTTCAGGACTTTACCATAATGGGGTTATTCTGCAATTGGGTGAAATCCAAGACTTTGAAATTCTGAGGAACTGGTTCCTGCATTTCTGCAGCCCACCACCATCATTAGAGGTTATGCTTGAAAGGGAGTTGGAACCCTCCTACCTCCTGAAAGACTTTTGTGGTGTATTGGGGGTATAAGGAGAGAAAGAAGACTTCATCCTCATCTGACAAATGCACTGTTAATTGTTATCAAAAGCACAGCGGCAGCCAGATGTTTGATTTACTTTACTGCAGTGTGCAAAAAAAGTCACTTCACCCAAAATAAGGCCAAAAGTGGGTTTTCCCAGGGCACCACGGGAAAGGGGGGAAATGAAGTTCTTCCAGGCAAACAATGCAGAATTACTCAGTCTTCCACAGCCAGGTCAGAGAAAAAAGTGTTTCCTCCTGAAGATCTTATTTTTTTTTATAGTGGCTGACAAACCCTTGTTGGGTGGAAATGGGCCAGGCTTTGACTGAATTCTACAAAATATTGAAGAAAAATTGGTTTGGGTGTTTAGTGTACTGAGTGATTGAATTCTACCATGGTGCAGATTACTTTATATTACTAGTTGCTGCAAAGCTGAGAATTTGGAATTGACCATCTGTTTAGTAGGCTTTTAGTTTATTGGGATATTTGAGAGACAAGGTGGGTGAAGTAATATCTTTTATTGGACTAATACAAAAAAGTTTATTTGGACACAGACTATGGAGGCATGTAAATAACCATTTTCAGTGCAACACTTCATAGCTTCTGGCTACAGAAACACTCACTGTAAACATGCATCTAACCCTGGCAAGTGAAATGCTTTACAGGGACTTTCCTATGGCGTGGCTAAGCAATCCCTCTGGTAAGTTCTTTCTTGTAGGCTGACTTTTAGGGGAAAAAAGGTGTAGTTTTAACATGCCAATTAACACAATTACCTTGTTTACATAGGGATTTTAGTGTATTAAAATCCTAATGTAGACAAAGATAGTGGTAGTACTAATGTGCTAGTTAACCCACCTTTTTTTTCCTGGTGTGGACATGGCCTTTGGTTAGTTTAAAATTGCCCTTGAATCCTCAGATTCCAGTTGACTTGCTTTTGGTAGCAGCTGTTGGTGAAGCTGTAGGCATGTTTGTCTCCGTTCTTCCCTGGAAGTATATTGTATAATCTCTGGACTGAAATCATGAGCCCCACTCTTCACCACTGCGTACCATAACCGTTATGGCAACTTTCTTCTTGGCTGGGGCTCCCTTTCCCTTTGGAGACCATCAGTGGGGCTTAACATATCAAAGGGGCTGCTGTTGTGTCACAAGGATTCTTGTCTTCCTCCCCTCCAACTCTGATTTTGTCCTGCAAAGGCAGAATGTTTTATCACTTCCTGTCAGTCCTGGCAAGGAGAGATGAAGATCATTAACTGAACTCTTTTCTCTTCCATGGAAATGAATCATTTGGTTGCCATGCTGGTTTCCAATATTAACCACCTTTCTACGGTGGGAAATTATTGTTGAAGCACAAATATTATTTTATGCCTTTAAAAAACAAAGATGCAAAGTCCTTGGGGGAGTGGCTATAAAGGGCCAATAAATATCTGAAATTTAACTGTATTTGCCAACTATCTTAAAAACAACAAAAAGCAAAACAAGAAAAAAACCCAGCCTCAACCAAACCAGTGTTAGGCCTCCAGCTGTTACTTGTCTCTAATGCAGGAGATGTTTTGTGGGCATGTGCTGGCCTTTCAGCTCTGCAGACCTTAGTCTCTGATCTCAGGAGAAAATGAGTAATATTTTCTTGGGTATGTGGGTGGAGAGGGTGCATTCAAGTCCAATGTGTGTGCACAGCACACAGTAATAAAAGTTGACACAATTGGTGAGTCTCTGCTCAGGAGAAGTCCAAGATTGTAATTCCGGGGACTGCTATAGGTGAGGGCTGAGGTGCGCTGGCAGAGCTGTATGAGGAAGCTTGCTCAGCATTTACCTGCACTATGCCTGGCTCAGTGTAGGCAGTCCTATCTGTGCCTCACTTTTGTGAGTACTAATATACCCAGGGGAATAAAAGGTTTTCATCTGTGAACTGTGATGTACCATAGTGCCACCATGCAGTATCATAATTCTGCATCACAGCAAAGATCTTGTGTTAGTCTATGTGCAGAAACATGAATAACCATATAAGGCCTAACTTGCTGTGTGCAGGCTGGCCTTAGGGTCCTGGGAAGCATGCCTGTTGCAAGTTCCGAAGTTTAATGCAACTAGAAGGCAGGCTCTCTGTTACACACTGTAACTGTCTTTCTTTAACTATCCCATTTAACTGCTTTGTCATTGAAATTTCTTATGCCTTGCACAATTTATAGCTTTAGATAGCTCTAGGGGGAAAGCGCTCCTATGTTAGATTTCTTTAATGAGCTAATAGGACCTTTAATACAGGAAGCTCTGCACTGTTCTGTTGAAGGGTGCACACACACACCCTCCCTCCCTCCCTCTTAATTTAAAAAAAGGAATGTTCTGAATGAAACAAGGGACCCCTCTGAGAATATTCTGTTGGATTTTATAGTTGTGTTTGGGATGCTTCCTTCCAACGACTGTTTGGATCTTTGTCGGTGACAAAGATTGAATTGCCATTCTAATTCATACTGTCAGCCAAAAGTATTTCCCTAATTAAAATCCAGAGCTTGGGTGAGAAATTGTGGCCACCCAACATACATTTCCCAATAGAACAAGAAGCAATGGGCTTAAACTGCAGCAAGGGAGGTCTAGGTTGGACATTAGGAAAAAGTTCCTAACTGTCAGGGTGGTTAAACACTGGAATAAATTGCCTAGGGAGGTTGTGGAATCTCCATCTCTGGAGATATTTAAGAGTAGGTTAGATAAATGTCTATCAGGGATGGTCTAGACAGTATTTGGTCCTGCCATGCGGGCAGGGGACTGGACTCGATGACCTCTCGAGGTCCCTTCCAGTCCTAGAATCTATGAATCTATGAATAGGGTGACCAGATGTCCCGATTTTATAGGGACAGTCCTGATATTCAGGGCTTTTTCTTATATAGGACAGTGGATGGGGGTTAATAGATGCCTGATTTTTTTCACACTTGCTATCTGGTCACACTATTTCCAAATCCAGTTACTGGCTATTTGAAATGTTTATAGCTTGCAAAATAAATGACATTCTGGCTGCCCAGTGGTCAGAAACAGTGCTCCTGTCTCTGCTGTGTTTAAATGGAGAGTGCTCTGCTTGTTGTGTGGCAAATAATCCTACCTAGGCATTGACTCTTAAGAGCATGTAGGAAGAGGCCTCTGAAGGGACCCAAACAGAGGCAAGAAATGGATATGTTTCTGTTGTTGGAAGAATTCTGAGTGAAGCCACCAATAGAAGGAGAAACAAAAGCGACCAATAGTATGAATGATGAAGTGGGTGTATTTCAAAAAGAGAGGATGGTATGATTATTTTGACTACTTATTTTTTCCATAGTAATCCCTCACAGGGAAAGAAAAGCATCTATTCCTACTGTCACCCGCACTCTTCTTTGCAAAGTACCGTTTCTGTGGAGGAATAGGTTGTGCCTGCTGTAATGAAGTAAAAACTTCACAACTACCTTTAATAGAGCTTCTCAACTGAGTCAAAATTTAGCATTTCCCTGGTTCAGACTTCAGATCCTGTAGGATTCATTGGCTTTGCTGCTTCTGCTACATATGCAAGTTTCTTGCTTGGTGTGTCCGTAAATAGCAACAGGGGTGGACAGTGAGGAGTCTGTAGTGCCCCTGTAGACGTGCTGCTGTCAGATTTATGTGCCTTCAACTGTTTGTCTGTTTAGTGGGATGAACACCACAGATGTATTTGCTTGATCACTTCTCTCTCAAATGATATGCTGACCCGCCCATGTTCCCTAGTGCAATGTCACTGTCTTGTTGGCAGCCAATGGCATGCAGATTGAGTCTTCCTCTGGTCTTTGCCTATTCTTGTCTGGGCACATAGCTGTGATTTAAATGTGAAAAAGTTGGTAGTACAGTCCCATTAGTGCCATCTCAGAAGATGGACATGCACCATTATAAAGGCTGCTTATAAATCCCAATCTTCAGCAGACACCTCTGTGCTAGTGAAACCAGCATCCCACCTTGTGACTAAGCATCCTATCCTCTAAACAGAGAGACGTGTGTGTGAGTGTATGCGTTTAGGAAAGATGTGAACACCCTTTGAGAGACATCTTGAATAGGCACAATCTTCTATTAATGTGTGATAGACAAAAGCAAAAAAAAAAAAGTGTGATAGGAAAACTTACGGGCAGGAGGAAGGATCCACTTTCCTTCTGCAGTCTAACAGTGATGTGTGCATATGTAATATACAAAAGGATAACATTTTTGTCACTGAGACATTGCCTGAGACAGCTGCCTTTATATAGTTAAAAATGCTTAACCCTCTCCACACCCCCAAAGCAGTTCAAGATTCAAATTATTAATCAGAGCTGTGTAGACCATGTGTAATAGTACAAATACATTTAAACACGCAACTGTTTAAAATTGTCCATGCCCAAATTCAGCCCCCTGGGGCTTCTGTGGTTTTTTTTCTTGCCATAGCTGGTGATCTCAGCAGTGCCTAAAGCACCATAAGGAATGCGGCTCCCTGCTCCACTGTAACTGTTAGTGACATCCTCTGAAACAGAGCCCTGAGGAGCTGCAGGCAGGTCTTGGCAGGCAGCAGGCCTTTTATTTAGGTAACTCTTCAAAAGACAGTAACACATTGGAATTCAAGTCTGCATAAGCTGACCTACAGTTGATGCCGTCCCAGCAGGGCTGCGTGCCTCAGTGACAAATACCAGGTCCTGATACAGATGGTTAAATCTGTTGACAAAATGCTCTGTAAAATGCCAACTACCTGTTCCATTTCTAGAAGGCAGTCAAAAGGCAAATGGTTCTTGTAAAGAACTTTTAAATGTCAAAAGCGTATCCAATTCTGATGAGGCAATCTTGTTCCCATTTTGTTGTTTTTAACCTATTTGTTGCTTGATTCTGCTTCTGTATGGCAGCAGAATGCAGCTGGATTTAATATGGATATTGAACTAGACCATCAGCGTTCTAAAGGTGATACACGGGGAGCAGAATTGGAGGTGTTCGGCCATATGCAGAAGGTATGTATGTTGAATAGCACTGAAATAGTTGACTGAAATATTTTAGGCCTAAATTTTCAGAAGTGACCAGTGAATTTGGGTATCTGAATTCTTGAGTACTCAACTTGAGACACTTCAAAGGGGCCTGATTTCTCAAAGTGCTGAGTATTTGCCCTCTGAAAATGGAGCCTTTGAAAGGTATGCAAATTGAAATGGCCCAAATCTCTAGCCATTTCTGAAAATTTAGGCCTCAATGTAGGCTTCAGTATAGCATTTGCATGAGCTGTGTAAATCCATGAGGACACTACAGTTGATGCTATGGATACTATAACTTCTGAACACTTGTAGAGTGTGGGCTTGTGGGGCGTATGCAGTCAGTTTGCATGTGCAAAGGAATGCATTATTCGCTCTGGAGTCTCAGCAGGTTGACCATGCTTTCCTTGTTTGATGCACCTGAACAAAAGTCAAACCAAACGTAAAGTTCAATGATGTCAGAGTTCAGAATCGTGATTGTCCTCTAAGAAGAGTTGGGGAAACTTTGAGCTGCTCTTATCTCTTCAGATAAATTGTCTGTTACAGGCTAATGAATCTCATCAGGAATTTGCAGTGACTCATTTTCTCTGTCTCACAAACACTCTGATCACTGTCATCTGCTTAGTATTCAGTTGACTTCTGCAGAAAGAGTACATCTGAATGGGCTTCCTTGGATTGTCTGTGTTTTTCAATGTGTGGCACTTGAGGCTACATTTCATTTGTTAATTATATCTGATATGATGATTAATTTTACATACACACTGTAAAATTCAATGTTTCCACAGCATGTGTACCACTGGGCCTGGAGTGAGCTTTACTGATTTAATATATTTAATTTCTTTTGGCAGGGTAGCCAAGTTATGGCTTCTGTGAAAAACTGTGTTTCTTGTCTTAAATGCCAGTAAAATCTTGGGTTAATGTAACTTTTTATTTAATTTCCTTTTGATTTTTGAGAGTGCTGGTCCATTTTATTTAAAAGTGGAATTCATCATATTGCACATTTAGTTTTAACTCTGCCTGCTTAAGGAGTTGCCTAAAGACTCAGCATTTCTTCTCATCTGTAACTGGGCATGGAAGGCAATACTGCAGCTTGGTTTAGTGATGTCACATTAGGCTATAATCAGGTCTTCTAAAGAATTGGTCAAGGCTCTCCAATAAAGAGAGAAGCAAAGATATACATATATTAAAAAGGCAGATAAGTTAAATAAACAACTTGGAGACAGTCATTATAAATTATGAAGGAGCTGAATAACTTTTGAAACAAAAAACCAACAAACTATTTATGCTCTACACTTCCCATTTAAAGCCATTTAAAAAAAAAAAAAAAAAAGAGGAACACAGTTCAAATATTCAGCAAATCTCTTGTAAACATCTCTGATCTAAAAGCTGACTGAGAGAAGCACATGGTGGTTTGAAACTTTACCCTTACCATCATATTTCCTGCCAGTTAAATTTAGAAAAATAAGTGTATTGGATTTTCTCCAGCTGGGCTTCTTTTGGACTGACGTGTAACTGTACACTTAAGGTGCTGAATCTGTGATGATGGTTGAGGTAGAGAAGAAGAGTGATCTGTTCTGGGAATGATTTTTGGGGTATGGTGGGTAATGGCAAGTGTGCCCATGTAGCACAGAAAACACTATTTTTGGTACCTTGTGGAAGCCTGTAGTCTGCAATATCCCAACTAAATGTTTCTCAAGACTTAGAAGGATCCTGTTGAAGATATGTAAAGGTATATTGCTAATCAAGGAAGTGGGTAGAGTGTGATAGTCTGGACAAATGAATGCATCATTCATGTTACTAAAACTGGGTTGTCCTACAGCTGGGAACAGAGAGCTTTTCATTTGGCTAAGTTGTGGGAAGAGAGTACAGCCTTAGAATTCCTTACAGATCTCCGTACCACACTTTAAAGAGACCTTTTCAGCCCTATCCTAGAAAAGGTGGCAACTGTGCAAGCCTTTCAAATAGATTTGGAATAAAACTGGGTTCTTTTCAATCTTCTTTCTTTTCCTGAGCGTCAGTATCTTCCGCAGCAGTAATGATAGGCTACCAGGCAGCTGATCGCCCCAACCCACATTTGGGATAGTTTAACTTTGTTCTGCTGTTTTCTGGCTGTCACTTCTTCATGCAGCAGTTACCATATTCTGTCTGTCTCCTCTTCCTCTCCAAATAGAGCTCCAAGCTCTTGATGGTCTAGTCCAGGATTTCTTTGCCTCCAGACAAGCAAAACAGTTCAGTTGTTCTCAAGGTATTTAAAACAGGCCCTGTGACCAAACCTCTCCCACCCCCCAACTATTGCTGCCTCCTTATCTTTTAGCTTCTCTTGTTTGCCTGCTGCAGCCTGATGGCAGCACAACTCACTGGGATAGGACTCCTGTGCCAAAGCCCGTTGACCAAGACTTTGGAAGTGGAGTAATTTATTCTGGAATAGAATAACGTTTATTCCAGAATAGCGTATCCACACAAGGCGTTATGCCAGCATAGCTAATAGCCATAGCTATACTGGGAAATTTCCTTGTGTAGATAAGTGCTTACACTTCTCATGAGCTAAGCTAGATGAGGCATTCTCAGTTTAATTAAAGCGAGAGAGAAGTGAAGAGCTTGCATGCCATGAAGGCAGTCGTCCTCTCTGACTACCTTAGTCAGTCTGTTACCAATTCCCCTTGCTGCTTCCAGAGATCTCTTATTGGGGCCTGCTTCCCCCCCTGGATCCAGGGCCATAATCTCCACTTTTCAAATCTGACCTCTACTGTTACTTAACGCACTAGGGTATGGATTTGCTGCTTTCCCTTGGAGGGCAAAAGACCCTTTAATGGTTAATAGCCACCTTTCAAAGGCTTAACCTGGCTCCAATATCAACTCCTTGGCTGCCATTATCTAGTTTGTCAGGCCCTGTGTTAAAATCCCATAAACAATTAGTCCTTTGCCAAGAAATGTGAATAATGAGCAGGTCCCTGGAGGTTTTGTCACAACATAGCTCTGCGCAAGCTTTCTCAATTCAGGGGAGAGAGCCCCGTCTTTGCCTTCCCTCTAGGTCCTCTTTCTCATTCAATACCATGTAGAAGAGTGAGACAGAAGTCTGTCTCTCTAGACAGAGGCCCCTTTACTGGCAGAGGTAACCATGACGCTCTAAGACTTTCAGTGATGGGGCATTTGATTGTCTCTTGAAGTCTGGGATCTCATTTAGAGCTGTCCCAGGCTTCCAAATATATATGTTTTTGAACGTAGGTCTGGTACTCTGGCTCTAGTGCTCTATCAGGGAAGGCTTCCTCCATAGTACCTTGCTACTTCGTGGGAGGGAGGCAGGGTTGCATGCAGTGGAGAGAATCTAGGTGACCTACTGGTTGTCCCCTGCAACTGCTCTAAAGCAAATGCTAGTGTATTGAAATTGGAAGTCAAGAGCGAAAATACAGTGGAAGAGTAAACACAGCATTTCTCCTTGGGTATGTGGAATAGGCAATAGGAAAAATCCAGTTGGTTAGGAGTAAATTATTAAATACTATTGGGGTTAGGGATGTTCTGTTTAAGCTGTAAATGAGGGACTGAGGCAAATGTAAGGGATGCATAATAATGATAGTTTTAGCCTTGTGGAACTTTTTTTTGGCAGCAAACATTATCTTTTTTTCAGTTGATTCGACATTTCTGACCTAAGTAACATACAATAACGAAGGTTGGAGGAAAAAAGATCAGATTGTAAATACATTCATTTGCTATCTTTTATGTAAAATATATTTTTGCTTTCTTCCCCCCAGCTTTTGTATGTTGCTTGTAGGGTTTAAGACGACATCCTTTAGGGTAGAGACTATATTTGCTTCTGTGTCTGTAAAGTGACTAACAGCATGAAGCACTGATTCAATCAGGAGCCTCTGGGCTATACTAAATACAAATATGAAACATGAGAGGAATGGAGGTTAATGTTCCTCTTGAATGAGGGACACTCTTCATTAGGAGGCTAAGTTGAGGGGTTGGCAAGGCACTGAGAGGAAAGAAACAACATCAATAAAGGATGGGATACTAGCTTGATAGGATGGACTTACACGAATAGAGCAGTCTCTGCGGCTGCCTTTGATCCAAGTGAGTTACTGTGAAGATGCCAGTGACCATTTAGTGCCTGTCCTGCACCTTGGAAGTCTACTTGTTTGCCATCTGCTAGCTTTAAATCTTCTGCATGTGATCCTGCTCTTCTGTGACTGGTACTGATGAAAAGCAGAAATCTAGCAATCTGTCTGCCAAGAAAGGATTTTCCCATGCAGTTGCACTGAGATATGCTTCATCATTGCACACAAACTGCTGGAGTTCTATGTAGGGTTGCCAGGTATCCGGTTTTTGACTGGAATGCCTGGTTGAAAAGGAACCCTCGCGGGCTGTTAAGTCAGTCAGCAGTGCAGGCAGGCTCCCTACCTGGCTCTGCGCAACTCAAGGGGAAGCTGCTGGCATCTTCTTCTGGCACCTAGGCAGAGGGATGGCCACAGTGGCTCTGCGCGCTGCGCCCATTGGCCAGGAACTGCGGCCAATGGGAGCTGAGGGGGCGGTGTCTGCAGGCGCGGGCAGCACGGAGAGCCATGTGGTTGTGCCTCCACTTAGGAGCCGGAGGGAGATGCCGGCAGCTTCCCGGGAGCTGTCTGAGGTAAGCGCCGCCCGGGGTCTGCACCCCGGGCCCCCTGCATTCCAACTCCATGCCCCAGCCTGGAGCCCTTTTTCCTGCATGACAAACCCTTCATTTCCGGCCCCACCCCACAGCCCATACCTGCAGCCGGAGCCCTCACTGCCACTCCCTCTGCCCCCAAGCCCCCTGCCCCAGCCTCGTGAAAGTGAGCAAGGTTGGGGGAGAGTGAGCAACTGAGGAGGGGGATGGAGTGAGAAGGGGGCATGGCCTCTGAAAAGTGGCGGGGCAAGGGTGTTGGGTTTTCTGCATATTGAAAGTTGGCAACCCTAGTTCTATGGTAAGAAAATGGAATCCAAATGTGTTGTTTTGGTAACCGCTTCTCTGATTTCATGCTGTCCATGGCAGTGAAGCATCAGGCTGCTCTCTTCTACCTACGTGCTAGATTTGTCCAAAATCAGAGAAATAAAGCCAGTTTGTGCTAGTGAGATCTTTTCCTCACCGTGGAAAGGGATAAAGAGAAATGCACCTACATGTGTTTGTCTTGTATGGTTTGGGGCTGCAGGTGCTGGAGAAGCTGCTGTCCCTCAGCTTTGCTAGCCTGACTCAGTTCTGTTCTGCAACACCCCTGCAATACTTCACTCCTGGCTCTTGCTTTAGCAGAGATTGCCCACATCATACCGGCATGCCTTACCTCAGATGGCAAAGTGTCCGTGACAGACGGGAGGACCCAGCTCTCACTTGCATCAAAGATGGTGCGAGTGTTGCCACTGACTTGCATGAGAGCAGGAGCGCGACCTTCACAAGATGCTTCAAACTTATTTAAGCTGATGATGCTGAGAGATGCTTTTGAAATTGGCTAAACAATAAAAGCATCCTTACATGCCGCAGCAGCCAAGAGTGTCGAAGGCATGGCTGACAAAGTATTTAGAGATGAAGTGGGTGAGGTAATATCTTGGATGAGCTTCTGTGGGTGAGAGAGGCAAGCTTTTGAGCTTACACAGAGCTAGTCTTCAGGTTTGAGAAATATACTTAGGCCTGGTCTACCCTACAGAGTTAGGTCGACATAAGCTGCCATACGTGAGCATCTACACTACAGTGTTGCTCTTGCTGAGGTATAGTGGGAGACTTACAGACTTAATAGCTCCAGCTCCGCGAGAGGCATAGTGCTTAGGTTGGTGTAGTTAGGTCGACGCAGTGTCAGTGTAGACACTGCAGTTACTGTTCTGGCTGTCAGCCCTGGGTGGCTGACAGCTGGTGCAAGCCCTCCTGGTGAGGATGCACACTGCTGACAGAAGGAGCTAGTGTGGACATACAAAACTGATTTAATTACTGCGGTGGCTGTACATCGACGTAACTTAAGTCGACTAAATTTTGTAGTGTAGATATGCCCCCAGTGTCACAGCTAAATACAAGGTGGAACAGATTGTTTAGCATAAGTAGTTAAAACATATTTCAAGGGACCGTTCAAGGTGTGGTGGCTTGGTAACACCCCGCCAGTCATGGTGGGGAAGCAACTGGGGGGGCGGGGAGGTTGTTAGTGGGTTATAGATAGTTGTAATATGCCATAAATCCAGTATGTCAATTCAATCCTTGGCTTTTAGTGTCTAGCAAAGTTATGAATTTATGCTCCCAGGCTTGTCTTTTGAAAGTGTTGTGCAGGTTTCCTTTAAGAATGAGGACTGAGAGGTCAGATATAGAGTGATCATTTTGTGAAAAATGATATGGTGTTTATCTTTTTTTAAAATCATTTTTTGTGTGTGAGTTCCTTCGAGAGCGTAGTAATTG
The DNA here is from genome assembly GCF_002925995.2 of Terrapene triunguis. Taxonomy (NCBI): domain Eukaryota; kingdom Metazoa; phylum Chordata; order Testudines; family Emydidae; genus Terrapene; species Terrapene triunguis. The sequence goes on from NW_020664598.1 coordinate 13,875,839, forward strand.
TCTGGTTTCACCCACATTAGTTGTTGGGGCATTTAGTGCACTGGATGAGGTACCCCACATATTGTGATAGGCATATATAGGACCTATGGATCTTGAAAGGTGTGTTGATTAGCAGTGGAAATATGTCCACAGGTTTTGTATCTCCTTGTTCTTACTGGGTTTGGTGCTGCTTTGAGCTGAGGTGTCCTGGCATGTGTAGAGCTTGCTTCTTCTAATGATCTTGGAGAGGCTGTGGGCAGGGGGTTGTTTGAAGGTCAGAAGAAGGGGTTCAGGAAAGATTTCTTTGAGGGTGTGGTCCCCATCGAATATGGGTTGCAACTATTTAATGATACCATGCCTGGGTTCTAGAGTGAGGTGATATGAGACAACTAGTTGTGTGCAGTTGATGGGGGTTTTATTTTCCATATTAAAGCAGGTTCTCTTGGGGTGCTTGGATGGCCTCTTCCATGTTGTGATCTATTTCTTTGGCGGGGGAGTGTCCTTGTTTGCTGAAGGAGGTTTTAAATATGTTAAGGTTAGGGTGACCAGGTGTCTGGTTTTAGACTGGAACACCCAGTCAAAAAGGGATCCTGGCAGCTCCGGTCAGCACCGCTGACAAGGCCGTAGACTGTCCAGTTGGCAGTGCTGTGCAGCGGGGCCGGCAGGCTCCCTGATAGCCTCTGCGCTGTGTGGCTCCTGGGAAGCAGCCGGCATGTCCAGCTCCTAGGCTTAAAGGTGGCCTGGGGGTCCGCGTGCTGCCCCGCCCGCAGGCGCCGCTCCCGTGGGTAGGGCTGGGGATGAACTAGCATGCCTAGCAAGTGGCTGTTGAGCATTCGTGGCGCGCATCTGTGCTGCTGCTGCCGGCCCTCTTCTCCTCCTCGTGCTCCTTCTGTGGCTGGGCTCGAGCTACGGCATGTGCTCTGCGGCGAACCACAGTCTGTCTGTCGCCCCATCGCTGGCACCCAGGAGTTGGAGGTATGTGTATCCCCATCTCTGAGTGCTGGGAATGGGGCTGCACCCCCCCATCCCTCCCCGTTCCAACCCTCTGCATCCCCATCCCCCTCACTGCATCCATCCCACCCTGCCCCCACACCTACCCATCCTAGCCCTTACAGTGCTCTCCCACCCATCCTCTCCACCTCCCAGAGCTGCCACCCCCATGTTCTTCACTCCGTGCACCCCATTCACCTCCATACACTGCTGCACTCCCATTATGTCCCTATACACCCCTGTTCCCCCCGCCACATCCTCATGCACCTGTAGCCTCCTGCCTCTCCTTGCATCCCCACCTCCCCAGATACCGCCCCCACCCCCTTCTCTCTTCTTCACTGTCCCCCTCTCACCCCTGCCCCCCTCTCATCCTTGGCCTCTTTCCCTCCCCATCCCCTCTCCTCCACCCTCCTCCCTTCCCGGCTGGGTGTGTCTGTGTAGGCAAGTATGTGCATGCATGCATTGTATGTGTGTAAGAGACTGTGTATCTTTCTGTAGGGAGGTGTGTGTATTGCTGCATGTGTGTATACCTGTGTGAATAAAATTTGCAGCCTAACTCTGACTTTTATTCCTTTTGCTGGCTTGCGCACCAAGAAATTGATAACACAAAATGTGTGTTCATATCAGAACAAGTTTTTTTAAAAGAGACGGGAACATTAAAAGAAACGTATTATTTCTTAAAAAGTGAATATTGTTGACTAGTAATTGCAGAAGAGCCAATGGATCAGACATTTCTCCCCACCTTTGTCTAGCTACATTATAAACTCTTTGTTGCAGACTCTCTCTTTTTATGTGTATGTTCAGCACCTACCACCCTGGAGCCCTGATCGTAGTTGGGGTCTCTAGGCACTAACCAACAATTTGTAAGAATAAATAATATGGAAGTATGTGTTTGTGCATGCTAGATGTGTACACATGAATACACGTGTGTATCTGCATGTAGGTGTAGGAGTCCGTTTCTACAGATTTATTTATATAGGTATATGGACAGGTGTGCATTTCTGTGGTTGTGCTCTATGGATTTGTATTTGGGCTTCAGGAGTGGGCCTTTAATAGACCCATTACAGCTGTAATAATGTGTGGCCCTAATTCCACACACACAATTACAATAACTTCAGTGAACAAAAAACATGGAGCTGGGTATGAAAAATGGGAAGAGGGGAGGGAAAGAATCCTGAATTTCTTTGTGAAATTTCTTTTTCTTTTTAAATTACCCTTTTGGACTATTTTTTGCTGCCAGCTCTAGTGTCCTGTAACAAATAAAACCTGAAATTAGCCTAATACATCTGTCAAAACAATAAGTATGCCTGTTTGGGCCTTGCAGTGAAAATGAGCATGTGAGCGAGGGTGGGGGAGAACAAGCGACGGAGGGAGGGGGGATGGAGTGAGTAGGGCTGGGTTCCTCCGGAAGGGGCGGGGCAAGGGTGTTCGGTTTTCTGGAATTGGAAGTTGGCAACCCTAGTTCAGGTGTATATCCTGGACTTTTTTTCCCTCTTCTAAGATCCTTGGATACCCACTGTAAGCCACAGGCACTGCTTCTGAACTAGCCAATAATGCAGGATGCTAGAAGTTTGGCAGATGTTAGCTAATGCACTTCATGACCATTTTCATTTTAATTTGGTAGCCTTTTGAGATTCCCTAGCGGTGGTCTCTTATTCTTTATAGGAGCCACATGGTCAGACACTAAATTCCTTGAGTCTCACATTGGTTGTAACTTTTGCTGACCTCAGTAGGACTGATGATGAAATCCAAATAGAATCCTGTTTAGTCTTTCTACACGGGGGGTGTTTGGAAGCTGCAATGGAAGGCCTTGTAGGAGAGGAGAGAGCAAAAAGGAGAACAACAGTACAGGATTCAGTGGATTTTGTCTGTTTTGGCCTCATTTGGCAGATGTGGGTGTGGAAAGCGCTTTCTCTGTAGTCCTTTTCATCTCAGGAGTTTTCAGTGCCCAGTGAAAAATTGATTTGTTAATATATAATCAGTATTTTTTTTTTGGTCTACACATACTCAGAACTAAAACTAAGCAAGTTCAAGGAAACAATGTCTGATTAAGAGTTATTCTAATCCTACTTGAGAACAGAAGTAATCACTGTGTGTGATGTGTGAAAATTACTCTGGAGAGGATAGTGACGTACATTACAGGCAGGATTATGACTTCATGTGAGGAACTGGCATTAGGAAGGAGATACTTTTAAAGCGCTTGGCTTTCATGCAGATGTTCTTAGTAATACAGAATGAAGGCAGGGGAAATTGACTTCGGTATTGTACATTTTTCAGTGAGAAGTTATTCTATAGGAGACAGTTGCTGACTTCCTGGAGAATATATGTTCCTCATCTTGGTAATTCTGTCTGACTGGGCTAGTCACAAGTATTAATTGTATATCTCTCTCTTTCAGTTTCTTACAGCTAGACTTTCCTTCCCCTGCCCCCGCCCCCTTCCTCCTAGCAATCCTCTCACACAGCTGTGTTGAGTGATTCTGGCTCTTACATTTTTGGTGTGTGTTTAGGGGTCGGGGTTGTAAACTTTGTTTCTATTGTCTGAAAAAAAACTGACTTCTGCTTTTTTTGTTTAAGTATGACTGGTGCCTAATCTCTCTCCTCTGTTTTCTTTGTGAAAGATTGAAGTGGGTAAGAACAACTATGTTAAGGATGTATGTTTTTAGTGGCTGTATTCCATTTGCCCTTCCCCCTCAATATGACTCATGGAAACAAACTCTTCTCTCAAACTCTTGAGAACAAAGCGTGCATTTCCTCTGGCCCCTCTCATTCCAGCTGCTGCCTATCCCTTAAGGGAGAAGAACACCAGAAACAGATAGGAAGGGTTCATGAGCACAGTTAACAAATGACAAAGACACTTTAGTTGAGCAAGAGAGGGAGTGAGCTGGAGCCTTCAGAAGGCCTGCAGATGTGAGATTTCATTATGTGTTAACCCTGCCCCTGGGATGCCCAGCCAGCTGACTCTGCTGATAGCTGGCAAGCTTTGCTCCTTCATAACTCCCTAAAGGAAAAACCACTGCAGAAAGTAATTTTGGCATTTTGTTAGAAAATGAATGAGGAATTTGTTGTCTTGCTGCTTTGGAATTTTGTCCATATTCCATTCTATTGTTCCTTGCTTCCTTCAGTGGAAACTTAATGCTGAAGCAGATAGGATGATATCCCACCCAGAACTAGGAAAAGAAACAAAGTAAATTTACCTTCATCCTAATGCTGTGTGACTTGTAGATATTCGTTTAACTGAATAGCTCTTCCAGCTGAAAGACCTCTTAGGGCATCTGCTAGTCAGTTTTCCCTGTCTGTATGGATCTTTCACACAGTCCCATGGGAGAGAGAGACATTAGTTGTTTTTTAAAATAGGAAAATGTGACTATGAAACCTGAAAAAATGCTAGGGCCAATATAGTACCTGAAATGTCTCTTTAACTCCTTTCTAGAAATTAACTAGATTTCAAATCAATGGTGTCCCTTTAACTCTTTGTTTAAAGATCTAGAAGACAGGTCTGGGGAAAAGAAATCCAGCACGCTGATTACATTTACAGATACTCTGAGGGCAAAGAGGTTATGAATAAGGCAAGAAATAGATTAATTGTGGAAAACTTGCAATTCTTAAGGCAACAGAAGGAAAAATAATTGAAATAGTTATTCTGAGAGAGAGAGAGAGAGAGACTTGGAAAGCAGTAGTGTCAAAAGAAAAGCCAGAGGTGGCTGTGAATGGCAAATTAAACATGAAATCGCAGTGGCAAAAAGTACACTTTTGGGGAAGCATACACATAGGTCATGGGGCCTGGGGGCTTGCTAATCCCACTTGGTGCTGCTGTGACTGCATTTTGAGTATGTGTTTTGATTCTTGGCACCTGAACACCTGTGAGAGACTATCTTGAGGCAATTCAAAGAGGAGCAACAAAAATGAAGTGGTTTGAGGGACTGGTTGATGAGGAAGGTTTAAAGCATTCAACATGCATTGCTTTGGCAGGTATTTTGAAGGGGGTGTGGAGTTGACATGATCATAACTGCTTGTGTTTTTTAAAAAAAAAACCCTACAGTGATGAGCTTGGAAGGCTTTTTCTCAGTTTCAGGTTATAGTTAATTATATGAGTTTTTCAGTATTGATATAAGAATAGACAGTCCGAGGCTTTACTGAAACTGTGGTTTCTTCTGCAGTTTTTATAATATTGCAAAGAGAATGAACGATTGTTTTATTGTAAATATGAAATCTTTATAGTAGTCTTTTAACAATTGCCATTTTAATCTCTGGTGAATCTTGAATACCAGCACCATCCACATACAAAAAATATTGTCACTGCTCATGAAGAGGCTTTTGAATCCAGAGGGCCAATTTTTGACTGTCTTCAGAAAAATAAGTTCTCCATTCTCATAGCCCTAACCCAAGTAGAGGATAGCACTTGTGGGGGAAATTGATAGCAGTCAATATAACTTCTAATTTATAAGGTGCAGGAAAAACAAGGGACGCTAAAGACCTCAGGGGGAAATCCATGGCTGGCAGGGCTAAGGAAAATCAGGGTTTAAGTGTATTAGGAACAAAAGAAATCCCAGCGGTGTAGGCCCATTACTAGATGGAGATGATAAAATTCGTAATGATGCACAAAAGGCAGAAGCGTTCAATAAATATTTTTGTTCTGTATTTGGAAAGAAGCAGGATGATGCACTTGTATCATAGTTAACACAAACAAGTACTTTCTTGTCCACTAATAACCAAGGAGGATGTCACACATCATCTTCTAGGGATAAACACGTCTAAATCAGCAGCCCCCGGTAACTTGCACCCAAGAGTCCTGTTGAGTTAGCTGAGGAGAATCTCACTTGCTGATGTTAGATTTTTTAATAAATCTCAGAATATTGGGGAAATTCCAAAAGATTGGAAAAGTGAAGATGTTGTGCCAATATTTAAAAAGGGCATACAGGATGACCCAGGTAACTATGTAGGTCAGTTAGTTTGACATCAATCCAGGATAAAATAATGGAAAAGTAGATACAGGATTCATTTAATAAAGAATTAAAGATAGAAATACAATTAATGTCAGTCAATGTAGTTTTATGAAAATAGCTCTTGTTGAAAAAACCTGATTTCATTCTTTGAGACTCCAAATTTGGTTGATAAAGGTAACTGCATAGATGTAATACATTTAGGCTTAGGTAAGGCATTTGATTTAGTAGCACATGACATTGTGATAAAATTAGTACTATACAATATCAATAAAACACATTAAATGGATTGAGAATGACCTAAATGACATCTTGTAGTAATAGTCAATGGGGAGTCAATGAATGGGGATGTTTCTGTTGGGCTTTTGCAGGGATTGGTACTGAGTCTGGTGCTATTCAACACTTTATCAATAATTTGGAAGTAAATGTAAAATCACTACTGATAAAATTTGCAAATTGCACAAAGATTGGTAGATGAGTAATTAACGATGAGGTCAGAGAAGTCGTACAGAGCAGTCTGGATTGTTTAATCTGGGCCAATTCAGTTTTATTAAAATATTTTGTTTGAATGTGTCATATAGGAGGTCAGACAAGTTGATCTAATGATCCCTTCTGGCCTTAAACTTTCTGAATCTGCTCCTGCACCTGCTGGTTCCTTAATAGGCCTGCTAGAGCAGTGGAGTGAAACTAACTAAGGATTTAAGCAACTCCTTAAATCCACACCTGTTCAGCAAAGCAATTAAACATGTACTTATTACACATTGATTTCAATGTGTAATCAGGTGCTTAAGTGCTTTGCTGAGCTGGAGTCTGGGATCATGTTCATGGCATATACATTGCAACCTTCCAGCATGTGTGTGTTACTATACATTATTTCTTAAAATTAGTGTGTGTTAAGATTCTGAACTCCAAAACAGAGAAAAAGAAAGCAGGCTGCTCCCTAAGGGAGGAAGGAACTCTCCCCAATTTATTTTAAGCTGGCTCTTTCCAGACTGAGTCAGATCACATGCTTTGCTACCAGCCCCCTGCTGCAAGCAGGACCAGGAATCTCAGTACCCTCCCTCCCCAGTGCTTAAAGTGGTAGCTTGAATATGCCACAAGGATATCATCTGTTTCAATCTGCTGCTGTTCTTGCTGCTACCTCTGAGCACATGCTCAACACTGTTATGTGGTAATAAGAGGGGAAGCAGACACAAAGAGAAGAGGAAATGGAGAGGGTAAGACTACAAGCATTAGGGGACTGGCCCTGCACTATAAAGACAGTATAAATGAGTTCAGAGCCAAATTTGGTACAGTACATCATTCACTGTACTATTGATGTCTGGGAGAAATGCCAAGCATACTCAGCCTCCGGGGTGACAGGTACTGCATTGGTCTCCAGCAACTGATTAGAGTAGCATCAACAATCCCTAGAGAGAGCAACAACCAGATATTCTCAGCTAAAGGAAAATTTGCTGCAACATGTGCTAGAGGAGGAAGAAGAGAAGAATGCAGATAAAACTTTAAAATGAGGGATGAGAAAAGCAAAAAGTGACTGACAGGGTGTGTGTGTGTGTGTGTGTGTGTGTAATATGGAGGAAGGAGGTGGGGTGAGCTCCTCAAAGAGGGGAGAGAAGTGGCCTGCTTTAATTTCAGGGTTGAGATTGAGTTGTTGTTTTACTCCTTTGTTACCAGACTAGTCAACTCACTCAGAAATTGAACCATCTTCCCCACCCCCATTTTACAATGATGTGAGATTCTCCTCTTCCTTCCTTGTCCCCAAATGACACTAAACCTCTGAGACGGTGCCTTGCACCATCAACACCTGCGGCACATTGCTCAGCACTCCACTGCTTGTCATAGGCCATTCCACTTGCTGTTCTCTCTCTGGTTATGTACACACAACTTATACTGACTTCAGCTGTAATAAAGCTCCCACCGAGTGATGTAAGTTATACTGACCTAGCAGCTGGTGCACAAACTCCTACGTCGGCAGGAGAGCTACCTTGCTCCCCCCCCTTTTTTTTTTTTGGTAACCTAGATTCAGCCACTGTGTAGTCCATATGGACAAAACCTGTATGGCGAAGCGTGACTGGGGTTAGATAGAGAAAGGGACGTGTGCACTGGAGATGAGAAGTAGAACATTGACATTCAGAAAGGATGGGTAATTTCTTTTCTTGACATGCTTCATATTCAAGAGCCGTTCAGATAAGTGACCTTCTCCCCTTACCCCCCCCCCCCCCCCCCCCCCGCCCCTTCCCTCCTAAGGAAGAAAAACTTTGAAGTTTAAACTTCCTTGGACAGCATAGCTGAAGGGATGGGTGTCGAATCTGTATGAGCGCTTCTGAGCTGTATAATCTGTTTTAAACCATTTATATTTCATGTGGAGAGGGGGTGATTTGAGGTACCTGCTGCAGCTGCATCAAATGAATTCACAGGTGGTTAATATCATTCCATGTTCTGATGTAGGTATCCTCATCATTTTTTAGGTTTATGGTAGATAGAGTAATTCTGCCATCTACTCAGTGTCCTGAGGAAATTGTCTTTTGGGACTTTCCCTAAATCTTCTCTCTCTTTCCCTCCCAACAGTCATATACAGTCACCCCACATAAGAACAGCCATACTGGGTCAGACCAAAGATCCAACTAGCCCAATATCCTGTCTTCTGACAGTGGCCAATGCCAGGTGCCTCAGAGGGAATGAACAGAACAGGTAATCATCAAGTGATCCATCCCCTGTCGCCCATTCCCAGCTTCTGGCAAAGAGAGGGTAGGGACACTATCCTGGCTAATAGCTATTGATGGACCTATCCTCCATGAATTTATCTAGTTCTTTTTTGAACTCTGTTATCTTGGCCTTCACAACATCCTCTGGCAAGGAGTTCCACCGGTTGACTGTGCGTTGTGTGAAAAAATACTTTTTGTTTGTTTTAAACCTGCTGCCTATTAATTTCATTTGGTGACCCCCTAGTTCTTGTTTATTTGGGCATAAGCTTTCGTGGGTAAAAACCTCACTTCGTTGCATCCGAAGAAGTGAGGTTTTTACCCACGAAAGCTTATGCCCAAATAAATCTGTTAGTCTTTAAGGTGCCACCAGACTCCTTGTTGTTTTTGTAGATAGACTAACACGGCTACCCCCTGATACTTGACACCTAGTTCTTGTGTTATGAGAAGGAGTAAATAACACTTCCTTATTTACTTTCTCCACATAGCCACAATTTTATAGACCTCTATCATATCCCCCCTTAGTCATCTTTTCCAAGCTGAAAAGGCCCAGTCTTATTAATCTCTCCTCATATGGCAGCTGTTCCATACCCCTAATTATGTATGTTTGCCCTTTTCTGAACCTTTTCCAATTCCAATATATCTCTTTTGAGATGGGGCGACCACATCTGCACACAGTATTCAAGATGTGGGCATACCATGGATTTATATAGAGGCAATATGATATTTTCTGTCTTATTATCTATCCCTTAATGATTCCCAACGTTCTGGTCACTTTTTTGACTGCTGCTGCACATTGAGTGGATGTTTTCAGAGCTATCCACAATGACTCCAAGATCTTTCTTGAATGGTAACAGCTAATTTAGTTCCCATCATTTTATATGTATAGTTGGGATTATGTTTTCCAATGTGCATTACTTTGCATTTCTCAACATTGAATTTCATCTGCCATTTTGTCGCCAGTCACCCAGTTTTGTGAGATCCTTTTCTAGCTCTTCACCATTTGCCTGGGACTTACAAAATTGCTCAAGATAGTTATCTGCAGATTTTGCCACCTCACTGCTTATCCCCTTTTCCAGATCATTTATGCATGTATTGAATAGGACTGGGCCCAGTACAGACCCCTGGGGGACACCACTATTTACTTCTCTCCATTCTGAAAACTGACCATTTATTCCTGCCCTTTGTTTCCTATCTTTTAACCAGTTACCGATCCATTAGAGGACTTTCCCTCTTATCCCATGACAGCTTACTTTGCTTAAGAGCCTTTGGTGAGGGACCTTGTCAAAGGCTTTCTGAAAATCTAAGTACACCTTCAATTGTCTCAGGTCCTCCCCCTTCTTAGCTACTTTAACAAATAAGAGTGAGTGCCCAGTTAGGACATATGCTGAATATGTGAATCCCATAATAGAAAAGAGAGGACTTGGCCTTGTCTGTGTGAGGGTCAACACATTTCCGCCAGCTGTACAAACAGAGGAAGTTTTCTTTGCAGTGTGTGCATTTTAAATTTCTCTCAGTTGTTTTTATCCTTGGAAATTTGTTGTGGGCAGAAAGATGGCTTCCTTTTACGTGATGTGCCTAATGCAGGCTAGAAAGTGAGACCTGTTACTTAAAAGATGCTCTGAAAGCTCTTTTGAAAACAGCAGTTCCAAAAAGTGTGTTCAGCTGCTCTAAAGTAAAGCTCCTCCTTTGTGCTGTTGGACCCTCATTGTAGAGTGCTCGGGGTATGTGCACCATGCTGGTGCGTGGGAGATCTACATTCAGGAACTTGTCTCATTATCCCCCTCCTGCCGCTCAACACCCTCAAAGCTGCATGCAACATACTGTAGAAGTAATTGAGACACGCCTTAGTGAGTTGGTTGGGATTCAAGCTGTTTAAGTTGCTGCTCCCTGTAGCTGAGTTGTGATTGACGTGCAGTAGGCATACATTCCTGGAAAGCTTCCTCATCCTTAGCCTCGTTTCTATCATATTGGGGTAGTTGAACATCTCACAATCTTCAGCTTACTTACCCTCACAAACTAAGTAGCATTGTCCCTAATGTGCAGCTGAGGGACAAAAAGGATAAGTGACTTGCCCAAGGTCTTACAGGAAGTCTGTGGTGGAGCAGTGCTTGGACTCAGGTTTCCCATGTCCTAGATTTGTGCCCTAGCCTCCAGACTATCCTTCTCATAAGGGAACTGATGCCCCCACAGTGACAACGGAAACTGTAGGATTTGGGAATCTGGTATAAAAGTAGAAGGAAAAAGACAAATAAAAAAATACTAAGATTTTCAAAAGTAGATGGTTATTTCAGGTATCCAACTTGAAACACCTTAGAGGGGCCCTGTTTTCAGAAGGTGAGTACTTGGTTTCAGTAAATCAGGTCCCTTTTAGGTGTTTCAAGCTGGACATCCAAAATTAAGGCCCTCCAAAATCACTAGTTGCTTTAGAAAGTCAAGCCAGATTTAGATGCCTAAATAAGGGCTTAAAAGCTGAACTTTCAACAACCAGTCTTGAGTCTTAGCCACATAGACTAAACAGGGCAGTTTAGTCTAGCAGTGGTAGCGGAATGTGTGTCAAAGCCCGGGCAGAGGTAAGGAAACAGATGTCAGAGAAGATGAGACAAACATGGATGTGAAGAATCCTAGATAGAAATGGGGCACAGAGGTCTGGATGCCTACCTGGGGAAAGGCTTCCATGCTTCTGATTTGCAAAAATACAGAAAAGAACTTTCTCTGCGCAATGGTGCTCAAAACTCTAAGCTGTTCCCGGAGTTCAGACACCACTAGACTCTGAAATGACTGAGCTGGAAGTATGCAGTGTAGTTGTAGCCGTGTAGGTCCCAGGATATTAGAGAGACAAGATGGGTGAGGTAATATCTTTCATTGGGCCAACTTCTGTTGGTGAGAGAGACAAGCTTTTGAGCCACACATAGAGCTCTTCCTCAGGTCTGGGAAAGGTACTCCCAGTGTCACACAGCTAAATTCAAGGTGTTTAGCATAAGTAGTTAGCACGTATTCTAAAGGATCATTCAAGGTAGAGTGGCCTGTTAACACCACTGTGGTCACAGGACAAAAAATGGGGAGGGCTTAAACAATTATACCTCACTAACCCTAGTGGATTACCTTTCCCAAATCTGAAGAAGAGCTCTGTGTACCTCCAAAAGCTTGTCTCGGTCACCAACAGAAGTTGATCTAATGAAAGCGATTACCTCACCCACCATGTCTCTTGTGAGCTCTGGAAGAGCTTTCAGGGTATTAATATTCATACAAGCTGACTAAAATCAAATTGCTTCAAAATTCCTCTGTCACATCACTGTTGCAAGTAGCAGCTCTCCAACTGGAACAGGGTTTATTTATTTGGGTCAGGTATACAACTATGGACATATTTCTCCCTGTTGGGACTCATTGGCTCAGTGCAGTGATATGACTTGGGTTCAGATAAAGCTAGGTGTATTGACTCATATCAATAAAATAAAGCGAGAACTTGAACTAGTTGGTGGTGATAGCACTGGTTGTCTTAAGATTTTTTTTTTTTAAAAACAGAGGCTGCTAACCCTCTAACCACAGACCCAAGCTATTGCTGCTGTGATCCAAAGAAACGTCCAGGCTCCAGCTTTGAGGACAAATTATTTCACCTTGGCCAGAACACGTTGCCGGTTAGGTCAATCGAGGACACTGTAAATTAGAATCATTCTTTGATTTTCTTTTCCCTTCTTTTGGGTGCAGGGCATGTGATTGCATCACTCAGCCAAGTATTTTCTTGGAAACTGCCTGCAAAACCCTGTTTCCAGTTAGTGATGCAATTCTTTGGGGAGACTGGGCCAAGCCAAACAGAAGTGTTTTCTTGCTTTGGGATGAGTGAGGGGAGTCCCTGGACAGTGACCTTGAAAGCAATATATGCATATACATTTAGATGCAAATATACATTTGATCTTCTCAGAAACTTTAGTTTACTTTTAAAAACAAGCAGTATTGCTATTTTGGTGGGCGGTATTCATTTAAAAAGTGAACTCTTCCATGTATTTGTGCCAATAATGGAAAGCTGGGACAAAATGTAGCTCTCTACCGCACTATGTGAGATGCAGCTGGGGCCCCTTTTCTATTTCCTCCTCTTCACTTTCCTCATTACTTTTAAAGTACAGCCTCTGAAAACTGTGATCAGGCTTGTTCAGAAGTGGCCAAATGTAAGAGCCCCAGAGATTTTTATTGGCAGTGGGGATAAGACTCTTTGCCTGCCGGCCCCCTGTGCACAGGGCTGGCTCCAGGCACCAGCCGAGCAAGCTGGTGCTTGGGGCGGCAGATTCTATGGGGCAGCATTCCGCCCAATCCTAGGGCGGCACGGCCGCTTTTGTTTGTTTGTTTGTTCGCCAATCTGGCCGCCCTGTAGGGGGCGGCGGCGGCAGCGCGGAGGAGTGGAGCGCCCTGCTGGGAGTGGGCTGCACGCTTCATCAGCCACAGCCGGTGCCAGGTCTGTAGCAATCCCGGCAGGGCAGCCCACGTCCTTCCCTCCCTGCAAACCGGAGTGGAGCCCTCCCGTCAGGCGGCGTGGTGGTCGGGGCCGCGTGGCGAGCACTCTGCTGAAGCCCTGGCCACCCCCCTTCTCTCTCTCTCTCCCCCCGCTCCCTCCCTCTTGCCCCTCCACCCCCCCGCTAGCTGGGGCACGTCTGCAGCGCAGGGAGTACCCCTACACCCTGGCTCCGGCCACCCCGCAG
>NW_020664598.1:13889543-13897133 GCF_002925995.2 Terrapene triunguis
TAATGTTTTACTGTTGAATAAAAAAAAAAAGTAAAGATAATGAAGAACTGTTTAAAATGGTATTTTACATTGCTTTAGGAAACAGCAAGAGTAGCAAAGGAGATACACCTTCGGGTGGTAGTGTAGCACATGAGGGATTCAACAGCACAAACTGAATTTTGGGATTATCAACATCAGAGCTTTTTTGTTCCCCTAAGGAAAACCTTAATAGGCATTTAAGTGAATCTCTTCTGTTGCCCTTGTCATCTTTGGCCTGTTTAGTGTAATACTATGTCTAATGATATGTCTAACTTGTTTGTTTAAATTTTAGTGTCATTTGATGCCAGATGAGTGGGCAGATTTGGTGTTTATGCATTGCCTTCCCCCTGGGGGAACTTGTGCATAAGAATGAGTGAAGATGGGCAGCCTTACTAAAGGGACATAAATTAGCACATTGTGGGATCCCACTAAATGGAACTTCATATGAACAAGAGGAGAAGGATGTGGCAGTGTTTAATGGTCTGGGATTTCTCCATATACACTCGTGTCAAATACTTAATACAAGGTGAAAAAGCTTTCTTTTCCTTTTCTAAGATTTACGTTCCACAGTCTTTGTTAACAGGAGTCGCAAACCAGCATTAATGTTAGAATGAATGAGCTAATGTGTAAGTTCACTGCTGTCCTATGTTAGCTGGAATCTACACTGCTCATCTGTGTTTTCCAAGCTCTCTGTTGCTAGCAGAGGTTCTCTTTTTAGCTCAAGAGGAAGAGATCTCTGTTTTGGAGCAGGAGGACCTGAGTTCTAACCCTGCTGTGGCTGTGAAGTTCCATGCTGTGGTATGCTGTGCAGCATAGTGACAACTCTTGCTGTGCAAATAGTGAGAAAAACGATTTGTGAATTCTGGAAGTACTTGCAGTTGGGGTTGTTGCAGACATGATTGCTGTGCATGGAGAGGCTCATAGAGTATAGTATGTTACGATCAGAACTGATTTATGGGAGATTAAGAAAAAACTGAACTAGTTAGGCTTCCTGGCAAGAGAACCCCTACCCTTCTTTTCAACACCCTCAGGATGCCTGGAAGCACTGTGATGCGTCACTTCTGTAGCAGGAAATGTGCCAGGTTCTAGCTGGATGGCATATGGCAAATTGGACACTACTAGGCACTAGCCCTTCCCCTTCAGAGATGTCTGATGTGATTTTAAGTGTCTGCTGGTGTACACGCTAGGAGCATGGACTAAAAGTATATGGTCCCCACAGCAGGAGGACTTGAGTGCCCTCTGCTCTTGGTAGGAGAACAAGAAGTGCCCTCTTTCTAAGGCTCAGGGGTGGTGGCTTAAGGGAGGACAGGCAACAGCATTTCACTCATGAAAGTGAGAGACAGTTTAGAACAAAGCATAATGTAGCCGGGGCTGTACAAATATCTTCACTCCGCTCAGGCAAGGTTTCCTAATTCTGATCTGCAGTACTCTCTTCTAGTCAGCCCTAGGACTTCTCCAGAGCAGAGAGTCTTCAACATGTACAATGTCCACCTCCAGTATGGAGCACTGAACCCATGTGGCAAAGCTCAGCTCAAGCCAGTTTTCCCTTGGAATGTAGAAGGAATTCCTCCATGGTGCGAGACCTTCACATTTCTATTCTTGCAGTGCCAAGTTTGCTTTCTTCTCAGGCTAAGGCCTGGCCCACACTATGGGGGGGTGGGGGGAATCGATCTAAGTTAAGCAACTTTAGCTACATGAATAACTTAGCTGAAGTCGACATACTTAGATCTACTTACCCACGGTGTCTTCACTGCGGTAGGTCGACTGCTGACGCTCTCCTGTCGACTCCGCCTGCACTTCTCACTCCGGTGGAGTACCGGAGTCGACGGGAGAGTTCTCGGCGGTCGATTTTTGACGCGATAAAAATCAACCCCCACTGGATCGATCACTCTGGAGGTAAGTGTAGACATGCCCTAAGGGAGGGAGGAGGCTAGTCTGGTGATGTGAACCAGCCACGGCGAAGCCTTCCCAAAAGTGTGGGGGAGGGGGGAAAGGGGAGCAGGGGCCCCTGTCCCTTCTGCCCGAAACCCTGCACCCAGCCAAGCTAGAAGCTGGAGCGGGCTGGGAGCCATGGACCCTCCACCTGCCTTATGTATAACACAGGCTATGGAACATCCCTGAATGAATTTGTGTGAACTAGAGCATGTATACGTACATTCTTTCTCTCACTGTGCAAAGCACTATAGAGTCATATCACAATGAATAGTAAACACAACACACAAGAGTCATTGGCCAGCAATCTTCCTCCATATTTGAGGTCTTCACACAGCCTTGAGAAGTGCTTCATATAGCCTCCTGCCCAGTCAGTCACCTTGTCAAAACACATTTTGCCATGGGTGCCAGCTATAATGGACAGGAAGCACTCATTTCTGCAAAACTTCCTGCAGCAATCTCCCTGCACTCATCCTCCCACATTACTTCTAGGGGAATTCTGCACCAAAAAATTAAAAATTCTGCTTACAATATTTCAAAATTCTGCAAAATTTTGCAAATTTTATTTTTCAAAATAACACTACATAATCATGCCAATTTATATTATTTTGGTCATTTATTTCAAAATACCTGCCAGAAAGTATGTCTGTAATATTACAGACACAAACAAAAATCTCCCCTCCCCCCCCAACCCCAGGAGTAGAGTGTGAAAGAAACTCCTATGGCAGCCCAGTTCCTGCTTCTGTTCCCTCCCTTCCAGAACCCAGCTGGGGGCACAGACACTCATGCCACCCCAGCCCAGCCACTCTCACCGCCTCCCCCTCAGAGCCTAGCCGAGGCCCCCACCAGCCCAGACACTCTCATCCTCTACCCCGCAGGGATCTAGAGGGAGAAACAGCCTGATGCTGGGTCTCAGTCTTGCACAGTTTCCTCTGTCCTTCAGGGTGTGCTGGGAACTGCAGCTGCCGGAAACCCTCAAGCTCCTTCCGCCTCCCGCTGGCAGTGTCTTCTGTTTGCGAGCTGGGCTCTGCTGGTCCAGCGGCTCCTAGTGGTGGCCAACATTTCTGCAGCCCATTTCGGGGTGGGGGTGGAAGGGGAAAGGAATTCTGCGTGCACAATATTAATTTATGCCAAGTGGCGCTGAATTCCCCCAGGAGTACCACATATCCAGCAAACTCAAGTTTTCTTCATCTGATTGTTTTGATGATATGTTATGCTGTAAATTCAGGCAATCACTTCCAAATTAGTCATGACAAGACAAACAGTAGAGGACTGAGACTCATGCTGTTTGTGAAATGACTTAATATTAAACAGTACCTTGTTCAAGCTCTAATTGTCAAGGCAATTGACTTGGACTTTCCAGATTTGCAGACTCACAAGCAGTCTGACTTCTTCATGATCTCAAAGAGATGGTGTTCTGATATGATGGGGAGTTGAACCTTCCAGAAGGCTGACATAGTAGCCAATCAGAACTTAGTAATAGCCAACATAAAGGCCAAACTGTGAAACAAGAAATGACCAGCAAGTACCTTCAGAATCTGTTACAATGTCAACTGAAAGTCTGTGAAACACAAGTGAAATTCAAGAAAATGATTGAACGAAAGTTGCAAGCTGCTGACCCCCGCATGGGGCACATAGATCAAATAGAGTACAAAATCTCCTGCTACGTTAGAGAGACCATGGATGAACTCCTGGGCAAACGGATCCTAAAGAAGAAACCTTGGATCATGAAGATTATCGAGTTATATGATCCATGAAGGAAGCTAAGAGCACAAAGGAAGATGGATGAAACCCCAAGAGAGCAATATTCCCGTGTGACACAAGAAATAGAAGCACTGATTAAAGTGGCAAAAGAAGATTGGCTTGAACAATACTGCATCAATATACAGAACTCTTTTGCAGCAAATGTCACTAGTAAGGTCTACCAAACCATCAAGACTTTCGAAAGGTTTCTCAGGCAGGAAAAATATCATTTCACCCAACACTTGGGGTAAGTGTTGCTGAGAACTGTATAATACAAGATAAATGAATTCTAAGCTGGAAGTGAAGGAGGCAGAGGGGGTCTAGAAGCTCAACATTTCCTGGTGAACCACCTCATAGGGTTGATGAAGTTGAGGATGCAGTACGGACTCTGAAAAGCCATAGTCTCTGGAGTGGATAAGGTAGAAGCAGAACTAATTAAAAGAGGTCGAGAGGCGCTCATCTGGACATACCATTAGCTTGTCAATTAGAGCATAATTTTTAGAAAAACATCTAATCTTTGACTGAAAAATTTCCAGTGATGGAGAATACACCCCAATTCTTGGTAAGTTGTTCCAATGGGTTAATTACTCTCATGTTCAAAATTTATCCCTTATTTCTAGTCTGAATTTGTCTAACTTCAACTGGTGGTTCTTGCTATACCTTGTTTGCTGCACTGAAGAGACCTCTATTTCAAATTTCTCTTCCCCCGTGTACTTACAGACTGTGATCAAGCTCGCACTTAACTTTCTGTTTGTTATCAGCCTCTGACTCATTTTCTCCATCTGGAAAATAGGGATAATACTTACATGCCTCATGGGTATGTTTATGTGGATTAATTATTGAAGAGACAAAGGTCCTAGTAGTGTTAGAATGGAGCTTCAGCTACAGTATGTGTCTTACAGCTTTTGTTTTTATTGGCTGTGGAAAAACCAACACAAATGAAACTTAACGGAGGCCCATAGAACTGTGCATGGCCAGGATGAATTAAGTATTGCTGTAATGGGAAGTTTGGTACCATTTATAGAACAAACAAAGGAAAAAGGATTATGCACAATGTGTTCCTTATAACCGCAGTCACTGCTGTGGATACAGAACTGAAGTAATTGCTACTGGATGAGCAGCTGCTATGAGATTCCTCCCCATCTGCTAATTTATGGCACCTGTTCTGTGACTGAAATGTTCACGTTACAAATAATGCTGTAACAAGTGGATCCCTAAGTTGGTGGTCTCGGTGGAAGGCAAAGATTAAATGGACTGACCTGCCCCTTCCTAGATGAAGATAACCTCTTATGGTTAGAAATCTGGGTGCAGAAAGGAAGCTCATACTGCTGGTCTGTGCTTATATCTGGTTTTTGTGAATCAAGCTTCAGTTTTCTATGCTTCCCATCCAACACCTGAAGGTGCTTTACCCATCTCAGTGTGTGCTTGTGTTTGCAGCACTGTCTGTGGAAGTGCCACACTTTTGTGGTTGCAATATGTGGAAACTTCAGATGCAATTGTAGTGCTAGAGCTGGTCTTTGGGGAGGAGGCTGTTCAGAAACAATCCAGTTTAATTTTTATTTAAAAGAAAAAGGAGATCTGGAGAGGGGTATTGGAGGAAATGAAGCTTCAATTTCCCCTGCAAAGTTGGAATTGGTTTTTAAACCACTTTAAAAAACCCAAAACAAAACAAACAAAAAAAACCCCCCAAGGCTGCAGAACAGCTGGGAGGAAGTGATGGAACCACATAGGATACATTGTTGGTTCCTTAAACAGAATATGTCCTGATTTGACTATAAAGGCCAGACACTTAGTGCAAAGGCTATCCCTGAGGGGAAAAGCAAGCAAGAACTATAACGAAGACTATATCGATACTAGGGAATTTTACCCCAAAGTTCCTATCAGTGCTCTAGCTATGCTAATTTATAGCACCATTGAGGATTTTGTTGGCAAAACTGCCAGGGAAGACCAAAGGCCAAAGATTGCTGGGTTTTGTCTGCAGGGCTGTGCAAGCCAGCGACTTGACTCTCTTGAAACAATTAAGGGCTGACTAATGATGTGACTAGAGGATTAGTTTTAGGGCGAGAAACTATACGTTTATAACCCTGACTTGAGAGCTGAAGTTTTGTGTCTGTATGTTGTCTTTTGGTTTTATTTAGGTTGTATTTTTATTAATTACGAAACTCAATCCAATTCAATTGAAGAATTCCACATGGGACCTTACCCTGGGTGCATTAGCCACTAAGACATGCTCTCACCCATTGCAGTCAGGCAGCCTTTGGCTTCTTGACCTCTAAAGGAGATGTTGCCGAAGTATTTTTTATAACTTGGCAGACTCTCATTGTTATCTGCACATCTACCAATGTGATATATGCCATCATGTGCTAGCAATGCCCCTCTGCCATGCACATTGGCCAAACCGGACAGTCTCTACGTAAAAGAATAAATGGATACAAATCAGACGTCAAGAATTATAACATTCAAAAATCAGTTGGAGAACACTTCAATCTCCCTGGCCACTCGATTACAGACCTAAAAGTTGCAATATTACAACAAAAAAACTTCAAAAACAGACTCCAACCAGAGACTGCTGAATTGGAATTAATTTGCAAATTGGACACCATTAAATTAGGCTTGAATAAAGACTGGGAGTGGATGGGCCATTACACAAAGTAAAACTATTTTCCCCATGCTTATTTCTTCTCTTACTCCTCCTCCCCCCTCCCCCCACAGTTCCTCATACCTCCTTGTCAATTGCTGGAAATGGGCCATTTTCATTACCACTACAAACAGTTCTTTTTTCTCTCCTGCTGATAAAAGCTCACCTTAACTGATCACTCTCCTTGTAGTGTGTATAGTAACACCCATTGTTTCATGGTCTGTGTGTGTGTGTGTGTATGTGTATGTGTGTGTGTGTGTCTGTCTTCCTACTGTATTTTCCACTACATGCATCCGATGAAGTAGGCTGTAGCCCACGAAAGCTTATGCTCAAATAAATGTTAGTCCCTAAGGTGCCACAAGTACTCCTGTTCTTTTTGCAGATACAGACTAACATGGCTGCTACTCTGAAACCTCTCATTGTTATAACCTCTTGGAACTTTAAAATTGAAAGCTGTTTTATTCCTTCAGTCTTGCTCACACTGATTTATTGAGTTACTTGTGAGCACTAAGCTCCTAGTCTCTTAAAAAAATAGTGTTGAAACTTCTAATGTGTTTAAAAAAAAATATCTCTAAGAGTTGCATGGACTTTTCCAAAAGAGATTTTTTATTAATATAAAGCAGATGTTAAGATAACTAAGATTTTTGGGTCCTCCCATCTTGAAGGTGTCCCTTCACAGCCCACAATCTCCAAATTGGACTTGGACATGAGACTAATAATAGTCCGGTTTCCGGGTGGTCTGGGAGTGCTTCATTATAATAGCCTGCCTTCATAGCTGTACCCCACCCCCAGCATGTACCTTACAACTAAAAAAAAATAGAGACGGGTTGAGACAGTGGAAGCAAAAGTGTGCAGTCATAGGAGGATGTGTGCGCTCAGTCCCAGACATTCCTTTTTGCTGGAGAATACAGAGTGGTGTTTTGAACGCCACCTGGAAACCTGCCAGCTCTCCCGCCCCATGGAATGCATTCTGTCTGGGCGTCTCAGCAATCAGGGAACCAGGGAGGGGAAGGTGGAGGCAGGCAGGCATTCCAGGGCTTTGGGTCCAATGCTTGCATTGCTTTTCTTTCGCCATGAGGAAGAGAAAGTTACTTTCCAGATTCCTAGTCTTTAGTCTCCACGGTCCCTTGTTACTGACCCAAATTCTTCTTTATCTCATACAAACCTGGTGTAAGTAAACACCCCTGTTCTCTTAGTTCCCAGTAGCTTTTCTGTGTGTGTGTGTGTGTGTGTGTGTGTGTGTGTGTGTGTGTGTGTGT